>NW_026453181.1:2472500-2772500 GCF_025200985.1 Drosophila gunungcola | reverse complement strand
ATGAAATTCTGCTATGATAGAAAAATGTTAAAGGTTGAGAAAGATAAAGCCGAAATATTAAACTATTAATCTGACTTCAGATGGTCTTTCGCTTTCCACTCTTAATCCGAAATATAAAAACATTTTTTCTTGACAATTTCAAATTTTCTCCTTATCTTTCTTCTCTAATTCCTTTGCCAACTAAAGTTTACTCTTACACATTTGAAAAATGTTTACTTTTGTACACTTTTCACTTAGCTTTGTGTCGCCTGACTATCGCACATACACTTCTATGGCGTTCGCAAACCTCATTCCCCTTGATTCAATTCCATGCCGACACACTTCAGACGCTTTACACGTGCTCCATGCCATTCAAGAGGCAACGGCAAAACTAAAGGTAAGGATTTAGAGGAAAAACAGTAAAGGTAGCGCCACCGACATCGCCGGGCTCCTTGGCATAATCGCTCAACGGCTACCGCCACAACAACAGTTGTAGCAACAACAGCGGAAGCTGCACAATGAAAAATGTATGCACAAGAAACTTTATTTAAAGAACAAATCACTTTTTTACCACTTTTACAAATCCGAATGATGACGTTGGTTAATATATCTCTTTTTTTTTTTAATTTGTACTTGAAAATTTCACTAAGTCATTGAATGAATTTTCATTTTTAATAACAAATTTTTTTTTTCGTTTAATGTACGCATATAAAATTAAATTAAAAGTTTAAAACACTTTTTCTACCACTTTTAAAGTTATTAAATTTTTTGAATATTTTGAATTTGAAGCAAATAATATTTGTTCAGCTCTAAATGTAAGTTGAATTTTCATTTTTGAAAGTAAAAAAATTTTTGTCCCGAAAAGCAAAAAAAAATTTTCAGAAAAAAAGTTTTTTTTTTGTTAAATGCTTTAATTTAATTAATAAATGACAACCGATATATTAGTTTGATATCTATACTTTACTCAAGATTGCAAGGACTTAATAATATAATTTTTTTCTTCACTTTAATATTTAAACTATTTCAATTTATTTTTTTTTTGTAAATTGTTAAACTTAATGGTAGTTAGGTTATAGCTTATAATTTTATCTTTTTTATTATAAGCTTAATTAACTGTAAATTACATTTATACTTACACAATTACTTAGCCGTGCAGGGTCTGAAATAATAATACAATTTTGGACTTTATGATATTTAAATTTTCAATAAAATACAAATATTGAAGTCAATTAAATACCATTTTATTGGGCTTAAGTAAGTTTTAAATTCGAAAACTAAAGTTTATTTAATATTAATTTAAAAATTTAAAAATTTAGAAAAAAAAAAAAATTTTTGAAAGGATTTTTAGATCAACGGACTGAAATGTTGATCTAAAAATCCTTTCAAAAAGTGGTTTAAAAAATGGGGAAGATCACGAGATAAGTTTTCTGAGGACTAAAAATAATTTTTTGTTTAAAGATGAAGGAACTTTACTAGTTACTTTTTGTGTAACTTTAACTTTATTTAAACATTTTTTTTTCCCAAAACGAAATTGTTTATTTACTTTAAAACAAAGATAAATTATAAATTTGGCCATTCAAATTACAAATTGATTTTTTTTCCATAACTATTTTTAGTTTTTTAGACTACAATATTTGGCTGCGTGCATATGCTGGTTGCTGGCAAGCAAGTTGGCAGAAGCGTCAAGGGCTAAGACATTTTATCTGCCTTTGCCGGCTCTTCGCATCTCGCATCTCGACATCGCGTTCCGTTGCGGATGCGGAAGCTTGTTGATGCTTTTACCATTTGTTAAGTGCTGCTTGTTGCTCCAGCTGTCGATGCTGAGGTCAACTGAATGCTCCAGGTGATGGAGCAGTGAGCCAGCGAACAGGTGGAAATGTGGATGAGGTGGCTGCCAGTTGTTGCTTTTGCAATTGGTTTAGTACTTAGACATGGAGGCATCACACACACACACACACACATACGTCACAGGCTCACTGGCTAGATTTCCCCCTCCGCTTTTCCCACATTTCCCGACTCCCTTTGCTCCGTGGATTTTTGCCAGTGCTTTGGGATTTTCCACCTTTACTACGTGCCCTGGCGTTTGCTTTTAGTTGCGCTACACGCTAATGCTAAGTAACTGTTGTTTATAGAGAAGCACAACGTTGAGCAGGCAACTAAAAAGGAGGAAAAAAGAAAGTAAGTCAAGCACACACAAAGATCCGCCTGCTATATGCAATTCAGTCAGAAGTTGCCAACTTTCCTACGGAAAAAAAATGTTGCATGCCTTTGGGGGCTTGCCTTGGGGTTGCGTTTAATGCCCTGCTTTAGGGCAAAAGTGCCCTAACTTTCCCGATTGTTTGACAAACCGCATATGCTAATCTTGCTGGGTCTCAGTATTCGCTTAGTATATATTTGCGTGAGAAGCACTGTCAAATTTTTTAGCGACCTATATATTTATACATATTATTATTTTTGTGGTTATTTTAAATTACTTTTATTGCTTTATTAAAAAGAAAATTTGGCTAGCTTAGCTCTAAAATTAGTTTTTAACACTTATATAATTTTTCTTTTAATGCATTGAACTAATTATTTTTTGTGTTTGCAATTTGTAATATTTAATACAGTTAACATTGAACTAAGGGTAAGCTCAAAATATCATTATATATAAATAGTTAGTAAATCACTTTTTAATTAGAAGTCTCTCTCCTTATAAGTGTATTTCGCTGTCACTTCCTGTTTAATCCGCAGAACATTGCCAATCGCTTCAAACACACCCAAAATATCCTGACAGATTGCATTCAAGGATTGCAATCTCAACTCGGTGGCAAGGGAGACGTTTTGGCGGAACTGCGATAGCTTAAAAGTGCATTTCTCAGTTAACGCCAAATGGCAATTTGTGTACACCGTTCGCTTTGATCCGTCTCGCTCGGCAGCCACTGTTGCAGTCTCTCTCAAATTACGGGCTTATGGGGCGTATCTATATCTCAATTCGCCAATATTAATGCGAGCACCTTGTGACTGTTTGAAAAATGTGCATTGCATGTCAGCGATTTACCTTTTACACTTGCTGATCTTTCTCTCGTTGTTTACAACCTGAGTTTCACACTTTTTCAGTGTTTGTTTCTTTCGGTTTGCCATACAAATCGCCAAGGTGCCAAAGCGTCAAATGTTATTCGGTCGCCAGATACACTTTTTTGCGGGGGCGCGGCCCCATATCAATATCCATTTACATGAGTGCAGTTCGAGGATTAAAAAATACAAGGCGACGTTTTGCGGTTAAGCTGAGTGCGTTTCGAGTAGCTAAATAAATCGCGGGGATGCGACTTGAGGACTTTGTTCTCCCCTTGCATTTTAATGGATAGATTGATGGATGGATTTTAAAATAGTTGTCTGGGGATGGAAACGACTTTTAAAGTGACTAGAAAGATCTAGGGTCCAATACTAGGAACTTATTTCATATGCACTACATTTTTAATGAATGTTGGTATTTATAAATCATTTTTAATGCTAAAAACGATAGGTTTCAACGCAAAGACCTTATCTGTAGTCGTAGTGACGAATCGTGCCGAGATGAGCGAATTTAGTAATTAGTTTAAAATACCATAAATATAAAGGCTTAAGCAATATATCAGTAATTTTGAATAAATTGTATAAGACAACATTTTGCAAAAACCCTTTGAGTAAATTATACTTCAACAATATTTAATTTACTTCAACAAGAAATACCTAGAAAGAACATAATAAAAGGTAAGGCAGTTTTAAATGTATATAAAACCATTTAAGTGAACCACATTGCATAACTCAATGATAAGCACACCCATTAAATAAACTTACTTCAATTAGTTTCGGCAAAGTCTTCACCACAGTCAGCTTACTCAATCTTGAACCCTTCCTTCTTAATATTCCTGCTGCTTCGTTATTTATAAATATCATTTAATGGAGCACCTCCTTCAACTCTAGAGCTATTTAATCGCCATTTGTTTTGTTTACATAACGCGGGGATTAGGTTTCCTTGGGAAATCCTTTTACGATGCGTTTTCCCCAGTCTTCGGGCCAATTAAGTTTTTCAGTTTGTACATTTGTTTACTCGATTTACCCGCAGTTAAATCGGTGTGTTTATGTGCATTCCTGCCGCAGACTTTCAATTAATTTCTATTTGTTTTAATTGAGTTTTCTTTGGCTCGGCGCTAAGCGAAGCCTTTGATTGATGCAATCGGAGGGTGGTGGAGAAAAGTGAAAACTTTCGACCCCGACACATGTTCCTTGCCTTTGCAAACATGCCGACAAGGTCACGGGATGGGCAAGAAGGTCACTGGGCGGAAGCGAATGCAGCAAAAATGAGATTTTGGCCGTCTGCCCGTCTGCTACACTGAATAAAAATTAATTGAAAAAAACTTTTCTTTGACCGTACGTAATTTGGTTTCTAGAGTTCAATCATGAATAGATAACAAAATGTCAAAAAAAAAAAAACTATTTGAATATGCTTTGTAAATTAGAGAAAATAAATTAAGGAAACATGTTAGTTCTTAAAATATTTTGATTTTTATTTCGGCTAAGCTAGACTTATATTTAAGACAAAGTTTTATTTGAAGTGCACGCTGGGTTAACTAATTTCCCTTGGACCTTGTTTGAAAAATCGACTGTCGGATAAAAATGTGTCCGAAAATGGGAAAAGAAACAGACTGAAGCGGAAAAAACGTCCCTGACAACCTTTTAGGGGGCGTGTCTGGTCTCACACTCTTCTGCTCTATCTCCATCACTAATAAATTACAAACAAAAGTCAATAAAATCATTGAATTCATTACTTTCTAGGAGAAAAGAGGAGTGAGTGGGGTTTGTGTGTGCGGTTTTGGTAATTTAAGACTCTGCTCCAGTTTCTTCTTTCGTAGACACGCCCTTGAGGTTGGCTGCCATCAAGGACAAGATTGTGTGCACTAAGAAATAACTCTACAGTTTTGGTTATCAGTTTGAAATTTTATTTCTGGCCGTCTGTGGTGTCTAATGCTAAAAAAAAATTTAAAATGTCAGTATGGGATAATAAATACATACTCAAAGTATAATCAAAATGATTATTATTTTATAATGAATAATATTATTTATTTATATTTAATTTTTTATATCAATAAAAATATTTTGTAAATTACTTTTCTTATCATTGCAAAATATAATTGTTGCAACAGTTTATTTGAATTAATAAAAAATGATTGATGACAATAAAGTATTTTCTCAGTGCTCCGCTTCCACTAAATAAATTAAATGACTTGCGAAGAGAAATTTACGTAATTTTCTTGCTCAGCATCAAAGCCATTTCCCAAGCCGTATTTTCCGAATGTCCATTCATTTGCATTGGCCACACGCCCCGAAAGGCCTTCAACCGCCCATATTTGACACTGCCTTGTCCTCTGACCGGTGCAAATCGTCAACTAACGATGCGCGTAATTTTATAGCCAGGATACAGGCCCGATCTGAGTGCAGAGGTGTGCCGGGGGATAACCAAATTTCTACTTCATTTAAAGTCGAACAGCACATATACACACCAAATGCCTTTCGGTCTCAGATAAAGCATAAACCCAAATCCAGATAAGGTCGAGTTTGGCCCTCTACCTCCCACTGCTCACACACTTTGGTTTGGTTAGATAATAACTTGTCCGGCTATTTTCTAATAAATTAACTTTGAATGAAAAATAAATCAGCAAGAAGCTTTGGGAGACATGCAAAACATCGAGGCATTCAAGAGGAATAGGGACATATTTAAAGTAAGGCAATAAAGGCGATAGCAACGAGCTAAGGAAAACATTTATTCAAGAAACTTAAAGACTTGGCTAGTACTGTAGAATTGTATTAAATAATTTATTGTATATTAGCGTATTTATTTAAAAGAGAGAATTTGTTTAGCAAATTTAAAATATTTTGAAACATAAAACAATGTTACAGTTGATCTTAGATTACTTATTTAATAAAAACCCCTTGCATTGTTGGCATCTAAATCCAATTAAATCGTTGTAGAACTTTTCATTGAACAAGCCCCGTTGGCATAGATGAAATATTGAACTTTTGCGAGTTTCATGCTAGTGAAAAACAGTGCACAAAAGTGCTCACACAATGCCTAAAGGGCTGTTCGGCTTCCTTTGGCCTCGGCTTTTGGCAGGCTTTCACCAAGAGCTCTGTGTCTTTCTATCTGGCCCAATCCCTCAATCCTTCACTTCATATTGCAACTTTCTTTCTGACGACACGACTTCCGTTCCATGTCATATACCTGCAGGGGATTGCAGAAAGTCCAAAGTTTCATCCGCTCATTCTACACTCGAAATTAAGTCTCTTTTATCCTCTATTTAACAGTGAGCCCAACCCAACGGAAAGTTTGAAAATTTTTCGAGTTCTTCGTACCGGAAATTGCTGGGGATTGTTCTTAATTTACCAGACAACAGCCAATGCCTCGGCATTGTTGTTTGTGCTGGGTGATGACCACATGCTTGAGATGGCATCCACTTCCACTTCCACTGCCATTTCCATTTCCATTTCCCCACAAGTAGCGACACATTTTGAGTGATGCACACGCACAGTTCTCACACTTGGCTGGGGATAATTTGTTAGTTGCAGCCCCGAAGGCTTGCTCATCTCCTCCAAAACTCGTCCTTTTGGTCTTGCCAATGTGCGTGTCCTTTCGCCCAACGTTTCCGTCTGTCTTGTTCAGTCGGTGCATTGATATAACACTAGTTACAGGGATTGAGCATGACTTAAACATAGATAACAAAATCAAGTATTAAAAAAAATTATATAAAACAATGAAATATTTTAAGTTATTCAGTTTATTTTATTTTATTATAATTGTTCTACTTACCTCTGAGTGTGTCAAAATAATACAGTAAATATAAATATATTCATGGTTAAAGGTTTATAAGACAATATATTTAATTTTCTTTTGTGATATATGGGCAATCATGTCAGTTTTTGAAATCACAAGAAAAATATATAAAAACAAATGTTGTTAAGAGTTATTAGATAGAAGTTGCGCATTTTTAAATATCATTTATAAAAACCCTTTGGATTGTTGTAGAAATTAGCAATTTTAGTGTTAAGCCCAAGATCTATTCTGTTTTATACTTTTCAAGTTTAATCAGTATATATATAAGTTTTGAGTTTTGCAGGCTAGTGTAACTGGTCTAAGGAGAGTCCCTATGAAAGTCCTTCCTTGCCAGCGGCTTCTGTCCAAACGTTTCCAGCTTGATGAGCTAAAAAAGTTACACAGCATTTGCCTTCCAAAGCTTGTAAGCGATTTCAGGCAATTTGTGCATATATATTAGATGATTGGTTAACAATAGATTAACGACGTTGAAATGCTCTTGGAAGCTAAATCATTTAGACAATAGAAATTGCAGTTATTCAACTAAATTGTCGAATAGTACTTAGAAATTTTTAATTTGTTTCCTAAAAAACAACCTATAAATAAAAATATGATAAATATATTAAAAAAAAATTAGTTTGTTAAAACATCTATTATTATAAAGATTTCAGTCAGTCCTTAAACATCCATAGTTAAACTTTGGTTCAATAGTTGAGCACTAACTTATACTGGTCTTTAGCTTCTAGACGCTTGCAATGCAAACTCCTTGATTAACCCTTAAAACCCCATGAAGCCTTTGTGGCTCTATTACAATTTAATGCGGTCGTAGTTTTGTCGACGACTGTCAATGCTCATTAAGTTGCCTGCTTGAGCACCTCGACAAACACTTTTGGCACATTTGCACCTACTGGCTCACCACCTCCTTGGGATTCCCGCCCATATCCTTTGGCAAATCCTGCTTTGATCCCTTTGTTCGGGGGATGGGATGCTGTCGTCAATGTTGCGTTACATTTAACGCCCTCTCCGCTTATTGATGTTCTAATTCGCACTTAATCCAATCTAAGATTCGAATGAGCAATTTCAAATTATGATTATACCTTCGTTAGGTGGGAAAACTTCTCCAGAGACCAGTCAGCCGCAACGGTTGAGCGGGGGACAGGAGCAAACGGACCTCTTCTAGGTCCTCTAAAAAAAGGAAAAGCCAACAGCACAAAAAGGACAGGGAAAAAAATACGAAGAAAATTATTTGAAAATATGACGCTAATGAAATTTTATGGGCCATGCGAAGGTTTATTTTTATTTTTATTTTGTTTTCATCTTTTCCTGTCTCGCTCTTTTTGCATTGTTGCAAAGCTGATGCCCAAATAACGGTAAATTAAGCGAGATAAATCTGTGGAGGTACACCCACATCCACTCCCAAAAAAAAAGAAGGAAATCCTGGGAAAGGGGGCATTACCGGAGGGGCCCAACTGAGTGGAATATTACAGAGTCAAGTGTTTGGCTGGGATTAAAATTTGTTTTTGTTTTTGCCCCAGTTTTTGCCAGCCATTCCTTCGCTAACATCTCTGCTATTTATTTGTAAACAAGTTGGGCATTTTAAAAAATGTACGTCATTTTTTATGCGCGATGGCCCTTGGTTCGCTTCGCCCCCATAAAAATCGGTTATAAAAATTGTTTTTAACCGTAAATGAAGTTTGCCTTGCATACGTATCTTTTGATGAATCTGTATATTTTTTCGGCAGCTGGGCTTTACTTTTTATGGATTGACTATAACTGCCTTATCTAAGGGTAATGGAATTTATTTATAATTTCATTCAAAAGTTTTTCGTCGCAGATTCATCAACATTATTTCAATTCAGGGCATTCAGTACGAACTTTAGATCGGCTATTTTTGGAATGACATATTTTTTTCATCTCTCAACAGTTTTGCTCTTATTAAGTTTTAATAAATTCTTAATGGGCAATCAACGTCCTATCCTATTAATGATTAATATTTTTGAATTCAAGCAAAGAAAATTTATGAATTAATTAGGCAATAATCATCAATTCAACTTATCTGACTGAGTATTTGAAACAAAAATGTTTCTATTATACTTTTCCTAATAAAATACATATTTTTATTTTTTTTTAACATTTGTTTGCCAATGTAGAGAGAATTATTGTGAACCTACATATTTTGGTAATAAAATATTATACGTAATATTTAAGATAAGTTAATTATTTTACATAAATTTGATAATGTCATGCATAAAATCCCCTTTGAATATGAACGTAAGCTCACTGTAGCTCCTCCACATATGTGGGTTATCAAATTGCAATTTATTCTTCCATAATCTCCATTCACAGGCGGCCTTCAAATTCCATTTCTCCGCTTTTCCCCGCCATAAGCTCCCCATTAACCTAATTGATAGTTCTCTAGTGGTGAGTAAAACAAAAAAAGAAACGTTCGAGAGTTATTCTCTAGTCATGATTGATTTACAAATGGAAGAGACTTAACTCGCTATTAAAATTTCTGTCGATGAATATAATTAATCTAAATGTGAAATCGAATTACGCGGGGCTTCTGTCTGTGCTTTTCACCCCTTCGCTTCACTCTTTTATCCTGTTTTTGTTATTTTAAATTAAAATGTAATAGAAAATTCATTGGGTTCACATTAAAAATGCACTTATCGGCTTAACGCTGGCAAATTGCATAGCGGCAAAGCGACACCCCGTTCCCTGCCACCACCCCCTTTGTGCCATTTTCCACCTGATTCCCGGCTTTTGTACCCCGTTTTTCCGTTTCAGCCCCCTTTTATACACCTGTTTTTTGCAGCCTGCTGTTCTTGTTGTTGCTGGTTGAACAAATTGCATGAAATTAATTAAAAATGCAAGTGTGTATGTGTGGAAGAGGGGAGGGGGCAGGGGGCAGGGGCTGCGCGAAGGGGGGATGGTGCTTTTGTCAAATGGGCGGCCTAAAGTGCCCCACGGGCTGTTGCAAAAGCAAAAAGGGTAGCAGCTTTTGCCGCAGGGTAAAAGAAACAGCTGATGTCAAAATAATAGTATTTCTCTTTATGCAAAAAACTATTTAAATTTACAAATTTGCAATTTTAAGCCCCCATTGTCAAGGATCAATAGATCCAAAAAAAAAGTGCCAACAGGGAGACCAATAATCCTTACTGCACATTGAAAGCATTCCATTTTCTATTTTAATTCTAAGAGGAAAAACACATTTTTAAAAAATTTAAAGAAGACTTTATCACTTTAATATTAATTTTAACATGTAGATATAATAATTTAAAAAAATGTATACAATTTATAAGTAATATATTGATATTAGGATATAAAATGATTATAGTTTTTTTGTTTAAATGTAATTTGCGCTTAATAATGTTCATATTTCCTTTATAAAATTTGTGTTCTACTATTTCTTAAATATTATATTAAAAGCTTAAAAAAAATGTAGGGATTTTGTAACACTCACATCATTAAAATTGTATCTTAATTATTATGTTGTAGTTTGTTTTATGAAATACTTTAGTTTTGGCAACAACTGTTTTGAGTATTTTTTATTCATCGATTTATTAATGTCAGAGGAATGTACAAACATGCTTCTTGCCACGCCTATATAATATATACTTTGCCTCTTTTGCAACGTCGCCGCGGAAAGTGGGCGTAAAATGCGCCCAGCGGTTGTGGCAGCAGCATTTTTTGACGGCATCCATCAGTTATTTCCAATTTTGCATGTGCAATATTTATGCAGGCAACGTGCAGAAAGTGGAAGGGAGAGAGATGATTGTGGGAAAGGGAAGGCAAGAGAGAGTTGCATGTTGCCGCTGATAAAACTGCAACGAAGCTGGAGCAACACATCTTTGTTTTTCTTTTTTCTTCCTCTCTCAGCTTTTGGGAATCCGGGGTGGCAGCAAAAAAGAGAGGGGGGTGGATAGTCGGGGGCGGAAATCTCTCGGGGGCGTGGTGATGGGGCGGATAAGCCAACGGGAGGCGCAGGACTGAGTGATAGAACTGCTGAAACTATGGCAGCTTATGCCACAACACGCGAGGGCTGTTACAAGGATTAATCGCTTTATATATTAGGAATTTATTTATTTATTGAATAAAAGGAATTGAAAAAAATAAAAACATTTAATTTAAATTTATACATAAATAAAAGTAAATTTAGTTTTTTTTTGTGATATAATATATAAACCAGTTTTGTTATAATTATTGCTGCTGTTAAAGGGTAAAAATTGAGGAGGCTCTGTGTTTCATAACAGGATTTTGTTATGCTTTTTTTTCAAATTTATATTTACATTAGTGAATACAACATTTTTTTTAAAACTATTGTGAATTTTTAACTTTTTAAAAGGGCAAAAAATGTTGTGCTTGGCTGAACATGAAGGGTACCTTAGAAATGACTATGATATTGAAGTCACATAAAAAGGCGTTTAAAAGTAAAACAATAAATGTGTTCTTTCCAAATACCTCCAACTGGCTTTTAGACGTAAAATGTTGATGCTTGAAAGAAAATTTATAAAAAACTAAACCCAGTTTAATATAAAAAACCTTTGCTTTAACGTACTTTTAAATCAACTCTCTTGGTTTGTTTTACTGTGTCACTCGCTTCTTTCTCTCGAATCGCACGTCACAGCTTACTTTCATTTTTTTTTTTGCTGCTCCAGTATTACACTGAACTGCTGTTATTTTAAACGTATTGCTGCCGTTGCTGCTTCAACGGCAAAACTCTCTTTCCCTGGCACCTTTCTCCATGCCCTTTCTCCTGTATCCTCCCTCTTTCACTATCTTTTTCCCAAAAAAAACGAGACAACGGGCGCAATTTTTGCATAACGCATTAAATATTCCAGTTTTGTGTTTCATTTTTGCTCCTGCATTCCAAGTTTCAATTTAAACGGCAAGCGACTGCTGCCTTCCAATCTCCCGACTTCTGAAACAACTTCAATTCCATAGGGAAACTTTTACGCTTTTTTTAGTTTTATACCCCCTTTTTAGTTGGGGGCAATGCAATTTTTATGCAGCTTTTACTTTCAGCGGGAGTGGGTTTTGAGGTGGAAGCGACGAACTGCTCCACTTTTCAGCAATTGTGTGTTTGCTAGCCTCAGGACAAATTGTCCTGTGTCTCCTGTTGTCTGAAATGTCCACACGGGAAAAATATATTATGCCGATTAAAAATGTTATTCATAACCACAAAGTTATTATTAAAAATGGGTGGAAACATATATTTTGTTTTTAATTCAATGTAAGCGATTCTCAGTAAAAATAATGAAGCTAAGCCTAGTAATTATTGGCCAAATATTATAATAATATTTTATCTAGAATTTGGGATAAAGATTTTAAAATTGGCCAATTCTAAAATGGTTCAAGTCGGTATAATTTTTTTTCAACTTTGAATTTTGCAGTAAATATTAATATAAAACACATTTTTTTTAAATATTAAAAATATTTTGCTCTGTGCACATCACTTGCTGCAGGATTTGAGAGTTAACAACCGAAATATTTTCATACACCGCCGAGTGGTTTCAATCACTGACTGACTGTCACCCAAACGGCAAACTGCTCACTCCTGCAACATTTGCTTGATAAATAAATTTATTTTTTACTGGGATCCATTGTGGATTTTTATACTCTTTATTTCGCCGAACTGACTCAGGGTTTCCTTTGTTTTTGCTGTCTCCGTGCTGACCAACAATTTGAAGTTGAATGCTTTCAACGGCGACATTTAGATGTTAACGCTAATAGCCGAGGACGACGACAGCGACGCAATTTATGAAAATTACTGCCCAACAATAATGCTGAAGGGAAGGATATCGTTCGCCCTGAACAAGGACACTTAAAAATACAAAGACGAAAAAAAAGAAAACCAGCAAACTGTTTTTATTTTTGTGGTCTGGAGTGTTGTGCCTTCACTTCGGTCATGTGTTGTCGTTGTTTTTGCCACTGATGGTGTGACACCATGTGCGGCAAGTGTTGAAATATTTTTGTAACGCACAAAACTTTACAAACTTTGCGTTCAAAATGGAAAATACTCTTTTAAGGAAGGGAAACTCTAAGAGTCTTAGTTAGATGTGCTAAAAATAAAATGCATATAATGTTTGAGTCTTAATGTTGTTAATACGGTCAGGAAAGTCTATTGAAATTGCATTTTATATTGTAGAATAGAATATCTTATTTACGTCTATTATTAGTGCTTATGTTTTATAACTTTCCGCAATTTCATATTTTGCGCCAGTGAAATGCAATTATGCAAATTTAAATATGTACATTTAAAAAAAGAGTATTCCACGTGGTCAACATGTCTTTTAACTTTCCCTTTTTTACATTTGCTCCTTCTTTGTTTTTTTGGATAATTTCTTTTTGTTGTTCGCTTCGGTTCATTTAGCAACGACGTCGCCATGCAAAATGTGTTCAAACAAAAAAAATGTCTGCCAAAGAGCACAACTGAAAAAAAAATAAAAACCAGCAACAGGAACGAAAAAGTTTATATTTTTTTGCTATAACATTGCGTGGCAATTTTCGTTCGTCGTCGAGTCTCCATTTCCCTGAAATTCTCCTCACGCGGGTTGATAATAATTTTATGCTTACCCAACGAACGTTTTTCCTCCGCGTTTTTTGCGCTCTCTTCTCCAAAGTTTTGCTTAAACGGTCATAACAGTATAAAAAACATTTTGCACTAAAAAAATAAGAAAAAACTAGCACAAATATTTATGCATAAAAAATCATGAGGGGGTTTGAGGCAGAAGGAGCAGCAACAACAGGAAAGTATGCTATGAAAATTGCATTGTACATTCTTTTTTTGTCTGTTTTTTAATGGCCGCTGCAGAGTTGCGTAAGTGAAAACTTGCCACACATTCGCAGATCGCATGCAAAGCAGGGTAATAAGTATATGTGCCAGCTTTGTAACTAAGACGAGATTTTCTTTACGATTTTCATCCGAAGAATTTCCCGGGAAAGTTTTCTTTCAGCCCAAGACCAACCAGACTTAAAGTTAGTTAAGGAAGTTAAGAGTTCAAGGGAGCTCTATGAAATGAGATTATAAAACTCCTAGGAAACAAAAAAATGAATGTCACATATATGTTTATGGAACATTTTATGAATTAAATAGAAATGGGCAACCCTTTTTTAAGCTCATTGGGTAAGTTTTATTAATTATCTGTCAGTCAGTCAGCATTCCACAATTTTTTAAATAAATCTCTCATTAATGTTGGTTCACAAAAACTTTACAACCATAACTTATACTTCTTGAATCCAATTAATGTAGAGTACGAGTGTGAAAGCAAATCAACATTTCCTCGTTCGCAATGCCACAGTCCCCCTTTTCTTTTCATATGCATCAGCCACTCTAACCCATTTTTCCGAAAATGTTCTTTTACATATATAATAAAAAATTGCGTATACGCCACCGTGTGCTTGGCCACTCAAGTTAATGCCACTTCTGCGAAAAGTTTTACTGTTACGCCATGGATTCCAAACCCATATATACCATCAAACCCCGTGGCCATTCCCGAGGGGAAAAATGGAGGGAATGGGGTGTGCGCTTTTTGAAGTTTTAGCTGCGTGCATTTCGCGTTCATTGCAGCCAACAAAGCCCCAAAAGCCCCCTGCTTACGTAACCCCCCCTTCCCCCCATCGCGAAAAACCGAGACCAAAGCAAAGCCCAAGTTATGCCTGGAAGAGCCGCATCGTACAAATGGGTTTTAATAAATTTAACTTCCTATTTTTTCACCCCACACTCCGTTCGGTTCGTTTGTGTAACAACAAAAGGGGCAGCTGCATTTGCATATGAGCTGGTGGAGCGGTGGGGCTATGGGGTTATGGGATTTGTTAGCAGTCTAATTAAACCTTAATGCAATGCAATTCGATTTGGTGAATTAACGCTGCATCAGCGGCGGCTGCCTTCCTAATTTGCATGCATTTTCGCCCGCCATTCTGCAATTGAAATTAAAACTAAACTAATTCAAAAGAACCACCCGCGCCCCAGGCTCCATCGCCACCATTTCGGATTGATCATTAGCTGGGTATTCCTTTCTACCCAGGGCTTTTTTTGGAAAACTGCATCTGCTCCAAATGTATTGGCAATGTGTTGCCAATGTCAAACTAATGGTTTGCCCCACCCACCGCCTCCATTGTTTGGCAAGCGAAAAACTTTTGCGATGGATGAGAGAGGCAAAAGATACACTTATAAAAATATTAAAACCAATTCTGCGGTACTTATTTAATAATATTGCCTCCCTGAAGGTTAAAAAAATCAACTGAAAATGTGTGGTATAAATGCTTGAGACCTCAGCAATTAGACCACACACTTTCAGTTTATTTTGAAAAAATGTTTTTTTTTATCATAATTAATTTATCAAATTATTGATCATAGCCATTTTCAATGCTACTGTTGATTTAAAAGTAAGTACGATGTTTCATTATAAAACCTTGTGCGATATTTTATTTCATTGCTCCAATATTATTTCCAATGACTTGTATTCCTTATGTGAACCTATGGAAAATATCAATTAACTCCAAACTTAAGTCATCATCACGGCGATACTGTACATACTATTTTCTAGCAGTGCTGGGTGAGAGATGGGGGAGAAAACTGTGCCAAACACGGCATAAAATGACAGGCAAATGTCTTTTAAATGACGCGAGTGAGACACAAAAGGGAACGCCCCGCGGGATTTGGCAGGCGGAATGAGGAGGAGAACTGCGGATGCCCGTGGCCAGGCGATGCCATGAAGAATATGCTGCTGGTGGTCCTATGGATGCCATAGATCCTGTAGTGACTGCTGCTGCTGCTGTTGTTGCCGCACTCAACGTGGCTGACGATGCGCAACTAAGCCCGTAAAAATCTATTTTTCAAACCAGTTGACAAGGCACGGCATCACCGAGCTGATTTCCCCTCGCGGCCCCTCGTTTTTAGCCATTTGGGAGTAGTTTCGGAAGCGTGTGAGAATATTTTATGGCAAGCTAAACTGAAAATAAGAAGAAAAACATTAAGATGAAAAATGATTTTGCGTTGATAATATTATCAATATGTGTATGTATGTATTATAAACATAAGATAATGCATGAAAGTTTAGGAACCGGTGCTTATAAACTTATATTAACTAAAACTTATAACTTTCCTTACAAAGAAACATTATAACTTGTTTAGTTTACAAATAATTGATTTTGTAAATCAAAATAAAATTATTAAACATCTGATATTCTGTTTTTTTAATTTATTTTACACTTTTAATTTTGTTTTAATTAATCGTTTAATTTTGACTGTTTAAATTTTAAACATTTTTTTTTGATATTTTTCCAGCCCAGCCGATAGAGTTAAATTATTGTTTATTACAAAATGTTATAAACAAAACTGGTGGGCGAAATGTTCTGTTTTTCTTTATTTTCCTAACGGGCCCATGGGGAGACATTTCAATTATTTGGCCACGGACCCAAAGCAAGCCCAAGACAAAAGTCGACAACACAACCCGCCATGCAGTCGAACATATGCTCAAATATGGAGCATTGTTTGTCCTTCTATTTTCGCCACATACACGCCCTGCCTAACCTAAACAAATGGAAAAAACGACGTCCAGACATCTGTAGGCGGCAGAAAAGGGTCCAGGTCCTGCTTAAGGACGAAGGCCTCGCCCAGACAAACAAACACGGCAATCATGACACTTTTTATGCATTTGCATAAAAAAATTCGCAGCCCGAAAAAAAAGTGGTGGGCAACCTTCACAATCACCTCCCTCGACGAAAGTTTTTTTTTATTTGTTGTTTTTCCGTCGCCGAAATTTATGTGCCAAACGTAAAATCAATAAACTGATGAACCGGTTATGGTTTTAAAATGGCAGACCGTTATACTGAAAATGCTATTTTAAGTTTAAGGTTGGTGCTAGTTAAGCTGAATAAATGATAACGAGTATGTAATAAATAATATGAGGCTTAAAATTAAATTCTATAAGAATGAAAAAAATTAATGAATTGATTATTTTAGAACGTGTTTATATGTTTTGTATTTATATAAATACGAGATAAAGTGAATTCATTTTTTTATTATTTCATTAATTAAAGCTTTTAAATAAAGTAGTTATGAACGAAAATCTGTTTAAATTAGAAGTAGGACAGTATGAAAAATATACAGTTAAGTGTCATTTCCCTTACCACTATATCACATTACTACACCCAGTACTATGTAATCACCCATAAACCGCCTAAGCATGCCAAATCTTTGGATTCAAACAATCACTGATTGATGGCCCACCCAGAACCTTAGCCGTGACCAATCAGCTGCCAAAAATCTCTGAAAGGGTATCGTAACACTGGTCCTCGATGGCGCATTCAACCCTCGTAACCCCGCTCTACAAGGAACCTTTTCACTTGCCCCCTTTTTTCAAGTGTTCTTCGCCTGCAGGCTACTTTGCTTTGGCCTGCTTATCAGTTGACAATAAATTTTTGTTGCCTACGGCACATAAATTGAGCGCACGGCCTTTTGTGTGATGTATTCGCCAGTAATAAATGGGGCGACCATCGGGCAGAGGAGATGGAAAATCACCGAGTAGGACGAAGATGTACTCGCACCATAAAAAATGCTGCATACTTTGCGGCATTAAACGTGAGTTTTATGCACAGAAATTTATGGTGATGCAGTTAAGGAGGCAGGGCAAACCAGATGCACGGAATCTCCCTTCGGGTGTTTCACGATTTTTAAGTTTAATTAAGCTGAAAATATATTTGTTGCTTTAAATAATAACAGCTTCACAGCGAGTGCCATAAAATCTATAACAATAAACCGAACGAAAAATAAGCAAAGGCAAAGGCAAAGGCGATGTCGAAATGCAAATCCAAAGCAAAAATGGGCCGCCCGGCTGCCGGAAATAAAATGCTCAGTATAACTGTAAATACAGCGTTGCGTATGCGTAATGTGAGAATTTTATGCAAAAGAGCTTTTCGCTAAGACGAAAGTTTGGGACCCATAAAAGAGGATGGGATCCTAAAGTTCAGAGAACAAAACAAGGAAACCCATTAAAATTTTGTTAAATCTTTTTTCAATATTTTTGTCATATTAATATAAAATGTCAATTATATGTCAATATAATTTAAATTTAAATATGGAATATTAAATAGCCAAAAAAAGTGTGGGATTTAAAGAATAGTTATATGTTTCAATAGTTATTAAATTCATTTGAAAATACATAGCAAGTATCCATTAAGATATTAAGTTTTTTTCTAGCAATAATTCTTTTTAATATATATCGACAATTTTTTAAAACCTATAGTTGATGAAACTGTCATGATAGATCAACACTTCCCATGTATTAATATATCTTAATTTGTATTATTTATCTAACCAAGTTAGTTTTTCAGAAGGTAATTAGATACTCAATATTGTGATGTAAATATCTAAGGGATTAGCAATTTTCGACAAATTTTTCTGCGTGTAAGAACTCAACGGCGTCGCTTGGGTGCCTTGGCCGGACTATAAAACGGCGCCCAGCGATTCGGCGAAGGTCCTGGCCTGGGCCACCATTTCTGAACATGGTCCTTGTTTGCCTCTTACTGTTACTATTACTGTTACTGCCTTGTTTTTGCCTGGCCCCGAACTCTACTTTTTCCGTAGTCCCCCTTCCCGGCATTAAAATTTGAAGCACCAAATTAACTGCAGCTTTTGCAACAAGCAGCAAGCGCGTGATGCTTTATAAATACTCTGTAACCCTGTGAAAGAGGTTTTTGCATGGTATATATGAGCTCTGGCTTAAAATGTCATACCGGATACTAATCCATTTTAATTACCATAGTTAAGAGTATTTGTATATGATAGGGGTTTTTTATTTGATTGGAAAAGTATATAATTTTTTATATAAGAAAACATACATATATCGACAAAGATTTAAACCAAAAAGTGTGATTTTGTACAAAATATTGATTTTAATATAATATTTGATTTTAATGTTGATACCCATTATTAATAATAAACGTATTGAAAAAGTTTTTTTTTCCCATTTACTTTTGACTCTAATAATTAGTTAAAAGTTTTCAATTTCTTTGAAGTGTACAAAAGAAAAATATGTTTCCAACAACTTATTTAAAATACTGTTTAGTAACATTTGTCTTAATAGAGTAAATCCTATTCGCCGTATTCAGGCTGAACGAATCTGTCTACTTGTTATTTTTATCGTTTTGTATTTTGAATGTGAGACATTTTTGCTAGCCATTGTTGGAGTTTTCGCCACTGTGCTAGTTTCGGAGCAATGATGATGAAAATTAAAGTAAAATGAAATACTCTGCTGCGGATGGCGAGTGGCAAGGGGAAATGCCAAGGCCCAGGCTGGAGACACAGTTTTGCGCCATTTCCTGTTTGTTGCGGAGGACTGTACACCAGCTGCTATGCTAATCGGAAACGGAAATGGCGCATATTAATACGCAAGCTGCTCTACAGAGGAAATCGCCAGCGTTTCGCTGCCGCCGCCATTTCCATTTCAGGCACTGCAGCAACACCGCCGCGAAAATAAGGCAGCGCATGAAAATTTTAAAACCTAATTAAAATGTTGAAATGGAATTTGTTAATTTAAAATTGGGCAATTTGGGCTAAGCGAGCTAGAAGATGACTAGGGCGACCCAGGAGAGCAGCGGCACACCAGCTGGGCCAACGACAGTTAACAACTTTGTTGTAAATTAACTACTCATAATGCCCCCAAAATAACGAAGGCGGGCTCCTCTTCAGCTCCTTTTCTTCGCGAAGGAGGCACTTGTGGGCCAGCTCCCAAATTGGCTTTCTGCTGCAATTAAACGTTATTTATAACCGTCTGGTAGAGTTGCACCTTCTTTCATTTAGATGTTGTGCTACTCCTTTTGGGGCGTACATTGAGAAAAACGTATAGTTTTTTACTCTAAACAGGAAGTATCTCTTTAGCCAGACGTTAGAGATATTTCAAATAGTTATGGATTTGTGACCATCGAGTATTGGGTAATAAATTGATTGTGCTTAAAATACATTTTGTAAGACATATAGATTTAATATTATTATAATATATATATATAATATTATTATTATATATATATAATATAAGAGAAGAGCTTAGGTGGGGAATTATTTTAATATAATAAAGTTTCATTTTTAGAGAAACTTTTGTGGGTTTGTAATAATAGTATTATTTAGATATAGTAACTAAAAATGCTTAGCAAATACAAAGTATTTGGTACAATAAATGTATTATTTAATCAATAACATATATTTAGAACCTTTTATATTAGACCAAAACAAATGTTACTTTAAAAGAATTTTCAACAAGTAAAATAAACAGGTATAGTTCGTTTATGAATAGAAAAATTAAAGTATTTATCCCAAATTTCAAATTCTTTTGAAATTAGCATATTTTTTTTGTTGGTAAATTTATTGGAAGGGTTATGGGTGGACTTGGCAGGGCAATGACTTAACTGTTATTGCATTTTTCACCTTCTTTGTTTTGCTTCCGCTTTTTCTCGCTTTTTCCAGCCATCTCCCCTCCTCATTTTTCACGTTTCGGTATTGCACAGTTTGTCGGCGACGCTTTTGGCATCAACTTTTGGCGTCAATTGACAACTTTTGTTGTCTAACCCCCATCTCCGCTCTCTATTTTTTCCGAAGCCATCCTTTTGGTATCTGATTGAGACACCAAAAGTGAGAAAGCAAAAAGAAAAATAAAAACCAAAAATAAAAATGGGTGAGCAGAGAAGGGAAAACTTTTGTGGTGGTTTCAACTAACCGATATCCTGTGGCCCAAGTTCTTCCCAAAACTCCTTTATTCTTCCTGCCTTTGACGTAACCCATTATGCCCTTGCTGAATGAAGAGATCATCCAGAGGCATAAAGCCCATTAGCAGCCAGCAAGAAATTGAGAATGTCTAGCGTAGAGATATAAAGTCAGCGGCTATCTATGGATTCTTTTCTTTTCTGAGGGACAAAGGATCCAGTAAATTTGTCTCTTATTTTTGGAAAGAGTTGTTAGTACTTGTATGCTAACAGAAACTGCTTCGGTTAACCAAATAATACGGTAACTTTAATATACCTTTTTGTTGTATAAAAACAAATACATTTATAATTAACTAAATACTAACTTTTTCTAGAATTTTACAATTTAAGAAATGGTACTTTTAAATAATCATTTGCCTCATTCACTCTCTTAATTAGCCAAGTAGCCGTAAAAAATGTTTAAACTGAAAGCTTCTTACCTTCATTTCATTCCATCTTTGGCTAATCTGCCCTCTTCTTATCGTCTGCACCTTGCCACTTCCCCTTGCGATTTTTGCTTGACTTCACATAATTATTTGCCAACTGGCTGGCAGACCTCTCTTCTTCAATGAGTTTTGCACTGGAAAAAAATGTAACGTGAATCAATATAGTAATTATAACTTTTTACATATATGATATAATGGTCCCTGAATTGGAAGATTAAATTATTAATTTTTTAGGACGATGAGGAGAACGAGTTTCGTTTGAAGGAAAATAGGGTATCTATCTTTCACTCCCTTAGTTCTTTTAAATGGTTATAATATATTATGTCCTCATATGAAAATATAGATATAATTATAAATAGTAAATTTATATTATAAGCATTGTTTTCATTCTCATATACTTTATAGGGAAATGGTATCGCTCGTTTTTCTCTGTGAAAGAGGTCCTGGTGCTTGGCTTCGTGTCCTGGCTCCAATCCTTGGCTCCACTAGGAAAACTCCAACTCCGTTGCGAATGGAACCGCTTTTGTTTTGTTTTACTTTTCCTCTGCGTTTTGTTGCCATTGTGTTCAAGCGGGACTTTTTGCTTCTGCTGGGCTTCTGCTCATACTCTTTGATTTTTTTTTCAAACTCGTCCCCATCTAGATGTATTTAGTTTATCGCTCATATTTTTCCTTTCCAACGAAACGGAACTCATTAAAATAATTCACATGCAAGCATATTTTATCGATCGCCGTTTGACGTTGACGAACGTCGTCTGGAAATGCTCTTTACACTTAACTCCGCTTTCCATGCATTTTGTATTATTATTTTTTTGTTTTGTTAGCGCAGCGTGAGGCAAATTTTCCGTTTTCCGCTGCCGCTTTTCTTTCACGTGACGTCGTCGTCCAAGCGTCTGAGCAGGAAATTCATTTGGGCCGCGCCATAAATTGTTCAATGCACGGTGCACACACTCGGGCAAGCGGAGACCATTAAGTATTAATAATATTTTAAAATGATGGCGCTAATGATGCGATGAGGCAGGAACGAACGCCTGGGGATGACGATGATGGCATGGGCACGGCGGTGGCGATGCTGCATCGCACTTTGCGAAAAATCAGCAAACGGCAATTAACCGGCAGACAATGAGCGAAAAAGATCGAACGACGGCTTTCACTTTGATATAATAATTGAAAATAATGGCAGTAAATGAGGAAAATAAGATTCAATGGGTATTGCCCACGAGATACACTGAAAATGATTTATGAAAGAGGTTTAAGTGGGTGTGAATCAGTGTCATTAAGATACGAATGAATGTAATGAACTCTGTGTGAAACTTATAAGAAAATTGTCTTGTTTTATTCTAAACAAATTTTGATTTAATGTTTAAAGCTTTTAAGGTTAGCTGTCTTAACATTAAAATAAATTTAAGTAGAATTTGAATAAATAAAGAAAATACACAATAAATAAAAGACAAACAAATGAGTAAAGGCCAGACAAATATACCTAAAATTATGACCCCACAACAGCATTCTATACCACCTAGGCAAACGCACACCAGGCCAAAAATATTCAATGCCCACTCGATGTAAAATGTTATAACTTTTGTTTGATTTCTCCTGACCAGGAAAGAAAAGAGTCGGGGATAAAAATGAGGTAGGGAGGAGGAAGGGAAAAGCGGAGTTGGAGAAAGCTTTTCCCTGCTGCATACTGATGATGGTGCGTGTGCATGTGTGTGGTTGTGAATCAGATAGATTGGCTGTCTCGCATGCCTGAATGGAATTGCATTACCGAACGTCAAGCCCATGGGATTGAAAGTGCTGCACAGGGATAAAAATATCAGTAAGTTCAGTCCTCATCTAAATATATGTTTGCGTTAAAATTATCCTATCTAAACTTATCTTTCCGTAAAGAAATTGGTTTAATGTTTTTATGGCAACAAGTGAAAAGTAAACAATATTTGTTTTTTTTTTCGCGGTCATAAAAATTTACAATTTAAAACCTTTTCTTTATTTTATTGCACAAAAAAAAAAGTTTTTTACTTTGCTCTTTTAAAAAATGTTTATCCCGATGTCTAGTTAAAATTAAACAACCTATTTTTTTAACTGCAGGTTTCTATAATTCGAAAATCAATTAATAACAGTAAATTTTGGTTCTACGAAATATAATTTGGAAAACATTAAATCATTTGAAATATTTTTTTAGATTTACCAGTAGTTTTAAGTGATACAGGACTTATCAGTGTAGAAATTTTAAGAAGTGCGAATGAGGCAGCAAAACATTACCAAAGTGAGAGCGAGAGGAATTTCCACATTCCGCAGCGAAACGCTTCAAACCAAAAGAAGCCATCTTATTTGTTCATCATCAATTATTGGCGTGCATCAGCAACATCAGCGTTGATGGAAACAATGGAAACGTCATGTATCGCATTCGAAATATATCGGCGCACACAGACGAGGTACTCTCCTATGTGTACATAAAAACCTTTATTCATGGGGGTCGGACGTGGGTAAAGTGCATGGGTTAAGACGGGGGTTAAAAAAAATAAGGCTGCCTGCATAACTGAAGCATCAGCTGCTGTTCAGGGAGTATATTCCATGAGGAGATTAAAAAAGGGGACTTTAAATATGTATATCCTTATTTTTATTGTTTTCAAGGAATTTTCAAAGGTTAGCTGAAAATAGTCTTTTAAACCCAAATTAACTCCCTAAAAAGCTTTTAAGGTTCAATTAACATAAATTGAACTCTAAAATTTTAATTTTAAAAATATGTTTTTAGTTTACTATAATAGGAATTTATTATTAAATATTTAATCTTTATAAATTTAATAGTAAATGGATAATTGAAAAGATTCAGATCAATAATTTATTTATTTTTATAAAAAATGCTTTAATTGAAACTCAAATGAAGTATTAATAATATTTTAAAATCTTTTGAATTAGGAATATTTAATGTTTATAAATTTAATAGGTAATGGATTAGATCAATAATTTTATTTATTTTCATAAAAAATGACTAAGAATTAACACTCAATGTTCTTCTACTAAAATTTAAAAGCTTCAATTTCCTAAAAAAAAGCGAACAAATTTTACCTAACATATTCAGACTTAACCTCCCTCTTATGTCCTATGATTTATTGATTGAGTATATTTATTATTGGGACAATTTCAGTTTACGCACAATTGGTTAGTATATTACTTGGAATTCTCCACAAGTCGTGTAAAAAACTTCCCCTATATGAATTCACTAAAATGGGACTATGATTGCAAAGTTTTACTTCTGCTGCTGACGCTTTCGATTTATGTTAAAAATGCAACACGGCATAAAGTTTGGTCGGGGGCTTTTTGCACCAAGGCACCCCTATATGAAGCAATCACCCCTGTAACATTTGATGTGGCTTTAATTTGATCCCCCCAAATTGGTTTGACTAGCTCTCTGATGGACCCGGCGAACTTCGAGGACCCAACCCCAAAGAGCAACAGCCTTAATGGAGTGTACTTGGTGCCCAGCTATCTGAACTGGACCATCTTATAAGCATTGTCCGGCATCAGCAGCCATTTCCCCCCAGCTGGCTACACCTTCAATCTTTTGGCCTCTGTTCTGATTTCCAATCTCGTTAAGCTGATTTCATAACAGGGTAGAGTAATACCCTGGACAAGTGGAAGCCCGGACTGGTGTTTTTTCTCCCCTCGAATACCATGTCCATGTTGCTGATGCTTTAAATCAAACGATGCCGCCACCACCGCATTCGTCGCCAGCTCATTTCACACTTGAGATTCAACTCTACACATAGAATAAATAGTAGTACTAGTTTGAAACTTATTTGTATATCAGGATAAGTTCCCATGAGCCTTTTCAAGCGTCTATAGGTAATGTAAAAACAATTTGTACATATAAAACTATATAGAGTCTGTAACTTTATAGATATATTCATAATACCTCTGTTTATTAAATTCTTAATTTTTTATATAGAAATTAAAACGTTGTTTGTTAAACATTTTTTTATCGATCCCAAGTGTTTAATTCATCTGTCGATACTGTATAACTGTTAATTAACACAAAATGATAGTGATAATTTTTCTCCGTGCTTGACATTTTGTCCTCGAAACCGCAGCGATCCGAATGTCCCCAAGAGTCTGGCGGAGTTGTCTGGTCAGTTTTCCTGGCATTGGCGCGATATGATTGCCAACCGGAAAATGTCAAGGAAAATTACATTTCCACGCTGTTTGTTGTGGCTGGGGTAAAAGGCACCACCGCACTGCGAGGGTGAACAACTTCGGGAAAAAATTATGTACTACCCAAGATGCTGACTTCATTTATTTATTTTCCCTGGCCCTTATCATCTGGGAGTTGTTATTTATAGGTTATACTTCAATGTTGCTCTCGTAGTTGCTGTGTTGTTAACAATTTGTGTAGTTGTTTATCGGCAAAACGCAGCAAACAGAAGGAGCGGTAATGGGAATATCTTCAACGGAGGGGAAGCCCCTGAAAATGAGTAGAAAATTGATACAAGTTTTTACGGTGGCACACTTCCTATTAAGTAGGTTTATTTCGATTTAATGGAAGTGATATAAAGAATGTAAAAAGGAAATTAAACTTGCAGCAATTAAACCGAAAAGCTTCTACAGAAATGGTTAGTTACCGATAGAAAATAAATGCCTAAGTCCAGCTTTAAGCAGAACTGCAATTTTAGTAAGTACACATATCTGTGAATATTTAAGTACGCTACTCACAAATTCAATCTGTCCGATTAATTTGTATTAAAATTTAGAAAAAGTTTTTATTTTTAATGAATACAAGTGCAAGAATAAATATACAATCAAGTATTTTTCGTTAGCTATTAGTAGATTAATATCCAATCAAAGAAAGTGTTAGATTAGCCACGGCAACATTTCCATTTTAATAATTTACTAGAAAACCCCTGCCCAAACCAATAATTAACCCATTGCTGACCCTTAGCCGTTTTTGTGCCAGCCCTTTTAATATGCACTTTGTGGCCTACAAATAAATATAAATATCGGTATATCCATATAAAACGAAAGCACAGGGCCGACACTAGCTGAAAAAAAGCATAAATAAAACTACGCGAGGCAATCAATGTGAGTGCAAAATCGTTTACCAACCGCGGGGTATGTCCACTGCCCCCTGCCTCATTCCCTTTTTTTTCCCCCCGATATGGTTGTTGTTCGGGCTCAATAAAAAGCCATTGAAGTTGGGCCAAGGACTCGCGGGGCGGTGGCAGGACTAACGGACGTTCAGCTGTCCTGAGCTGCATGCAAAATTAGCCTAGGCGCGTGTGCGGCGTGAAAATTTTTTGGCCGACCTCGAACAGTGTCGAATAACACAAGGGGTGGTGGGTAAAAATACCAGAGGAGATTTCCGGAAAATGGACTTAGAGATGGTCGCAGACTGTGCCACGAAATTCTTGGAGAATCTTAAAGATTTTGGCATAACTTTTCATTAAGAAGAATTACTCCTTTTGTTGGTTCATCTTAATGTATAAGCTATTATTTGGTTAAAATGGATGTATTTATTTCCTTTAAAAAATTGTATTATTTCCGACTTACTTTTTTTAAAATTTAATTCATGTCCACTTTAATTAAATTACAGTTTATATTGTCTTAAATGGTTTATTTGGTATTGTTACTACCACAATTAACTTGTTTTCCATCTACATATAATAGATTAAAATACTAATAATTAATTTATGACTTATTATTATAAATTAAATATACAAAGCGAAACAGCAAATGACTTAATGCTAAGAATCAATTGTAGGTAAATAAGAAGTATATTTCTTTTTATATCAGGATGGTCTATCAATTGTAGTGTTTTCTAGAAGCAAAATTAACTATACTAGCTCATATTTTCTAACAACTTGGTGCTTAGATGGTTTATTTTAAGAATATGAGCTCTTGGATTGCTTAACCCACGTAACTGTTCCAATTCTGGCGGATCCTTTTTTTTTGCCATCCCATCTCTAGCTGATAGACGGCCTTTCGAATGGGCGTCAATACAATTTAAGGCCATTAATACTAAAGGCAAAATTGCAAACACTGTAAACGGAAACGGAAGCAAAACTCGCATACATGTCGACTGAAAAGAGAAAGGCGGCGCTTGAGAGGGGGGTAATTGTAGGTAGGTGAAACGCCTCCGATGACTACTTATACAAACCGAAAACTGCACTGGGGAGTAGAAAGGAGGAGCCTGTGAAGGGGGAGTAAGTTGTCTGGTTGGTCTGGCACGTGGTTTGGTTAGAATTCCGCCCAGCCCCCAACCCCCAAAAACCCCCTTTCTAATGTGCTTGTGCAGCGTATATTAAAAAGGGAAATGAAATGATTGCGATTGCCATTGCCATTGCTGCTGTGTGCGGGGGCATCGATATAAGTGTACACCACCGATTTTCCTGTTGGTCAGTGCTGTCAAAGCCTTAAATCTGATCAAATCAAGAAAAGCTGTTTAGCTAAAAGTTGAATAAAATGGTTTTGGTTCATTCGAAGTAATTCAATTATTTTTACATTTTTAAAAATTACTCTACATTCCGCTTAAGCCAATAAGTAAAGAAGGACATTAACAATGACAAATAGGTTTATTTTTCATACATATTGGTTTTTTCTATAACCTATAATGTTAATAGGATAAAACAAAGAATTTACGTGTTTAATAAAACAAAAATTACAGCTCAGTTTTTTTTGCACATTTCATTAAATTTTTTTTTTTTACTTTTGAGCTTTTGAACAACGATTTTGATTTGTTTTTAAAGTGTTATATTCGAAAATAATGAAATGATATATAAAGCTTAAGTAAAACTTGCTTAATATGTACATATTATACATAAACGACCAACTTGTATTACATTTTTCGGTATTGTCCTTTCTTTTCAAACAAGCTAGACACTCTGAGGCTAAAGTGGCATCACTTAAATCCACCATTGCTGGCGCACTAGATGATGACTCCAGACTCGAACTCCAACTCCAACTCCGAATCCAGAACAGAACTCGACCAAAAGCAATTGGCACAATGGCCGCAGAAGCATCAGCAGCCACGGAGCGAGCATTCAGCTCGAAACGAATCGAATCGAGTCGAATCGCATGGAACTGAAGTATCGCGCCAGTTGGGCAAACATTGAGAGGCTATCGATGGATGCTATTGCTATTTGAGAAAACCGAGAGCAAACAGGAATCCGATATAAAAGTAATTGCAGCCTACAAGCCAGCCGCCAAATAAGGGGGCACAAACAGGAGCTGGACGGCCCAGATGCGATATGAATGTGGTTTGGACTGATTTCGATTTGGCGGTAGGAGAACAGATTAAATGAGGCCTATGGAAAGCACTTTCTAAACGAGCGGATGGATGAAGTGGAAAACTCAAATTGGTATTGCATTAAGTTCCGATTTAAGGGAATTTTAAATAAATTTAATTTAGAATATATTAATGAAAAGTATTAAACTAGCCCCTTAGACGCTTACATTTATGCACTAGTTTATAGAGAAACTATATTAAATACTTGAAATTTTCGTACCCAACACATCTCCGCAGTTAAATTCATCATTTAAAATTCATGACTAAGACGTGTTCTGAAGCAAAATTCATGTTCCATTTTGTTAACTTTTTTTGTCTACCAAGAGCAATTATTTTTCCTGCCTATCAGTCTTATCAGACATACTCGTATTTCACAAACCCATAATCAAACTGCCACTTTTCCCATGCCCATGTGACTTTTCGTTTGACTTATTGAGTCACATGTAACTGGTTGGCATGGCATAAGGACTTCCTAGTTAACTTTCTTTCTACTTGCTTTTTTTACGGTAGTTTGCAAGCAGTTTTTAAGTTGAGTTTAGGGTCCAACAACTTCATACTTCATATATCCGTTGCATGCTTCAACCGATTTTCCTGCACCGAGAAGAACGCAAATTGGCAATTCCACTTTCTGCCACTTTTAATGCTTTTCTGATGACTACACTGAGAATAAATAGTACAAGACTTTGAATTTAAAAGGCCTATTAAAAGAAATCTGCTCTACTTTTGTATAAATAATGGTTTAAAAATGGGAATTTTACAAAAAACGTTAAGAACAAAGTCAAACTAACCTTTATATATATATTTAGCGACAAAATAATGTTAGCAAGAAAAGAATCCAATGGGCTTAAAGCAAACAAGTACTTAATACAGTTCCCTAAACTTGATGGATATAAAACCATATTCTTTTAATTAAAAGTACCTTTTGAAGTAATCTGTTATTTGATAGAGTTCGAAGTAATCTGTTATTTGATAGAGTTCGAAAAGCGAAGCATTTTAAAGCGAACAAGTGTATTTTTCCCCGTGTTAGTGTGCACCTAACCCACTGCGTATGCACAAAGAAAGTCAAATTCCTTTGAACTTGGCAAATTTTTGTCGCTTTACCTTTTTTTTTGCCGTCCCGCTTCTCGGATTAGATGACTCCATGTGACGAGGGGCAGCACTTAAAGTTCCCACACGTTTGTGTGGGTATTAAATCTGTTCAAATAACCGCACACATTGCAGGAGCGGGGTGCCGATGGGAACAGGTTGGGTACCTGTTCTACATATATATAGTATATATGTATATATATAGCTCGAATCCGACGACAGCGCCTTGTCGAATTCTCGATGCTGATAAATCTTTGAACCCAGCCACAAACACGTAGAAGCATTCGGTGGTTACGGCAACAATTTTTTCCCCACTTTCTCGTTGTCATAAAATGAAAATGTCCTCCACGTCGTCACATTTTTGGGCTCGGGGAGAAATGAGGGTGCGATTCGGGTGGGTGTGGCTTTGGGATATGTGCGTGTTGCCGATAACACTTAAAGCGCACTGCAGATTTCTCCATACTTATAACGAGGTGAAATGCCCCTCGCCCTAAGCTCTCCCTCGTGTTGTTCTTTTAATGTGGCCATGGGTTTGGGTGTGAGTATCTGTGTCGGTGTGTGTGGGTGTGGGTATGGGGGTATCCCCTGGTTAAGGACCCAGACTCCCGACATCTCCATCTCGGGGTCCTTGCCATGTGCAGCATTTATGAGTAATGAACTTCTCGCTGGAAAATGCCAGACCACACCGCAAGGTGAGCGGCTCTGGCCCCCAGTTCCTGCTCCCTGGCCCCGAGGAGGAAAAAGCCCTTTGAGGGGTGAATTGCGGAATTTCTTGTGGAAACCTTTTTTTGGTGTCGACTGCAGGCGACGTTGCCCTTCCGTTTATGCACTCAAAAAAAACTATATTCCACAAACTTGGACTCAAGTGTAGACTTCTTAAGCAATAAAATGTGTTAAATATGTTTTTTTGAAACGTTTTTGTTTTAAAGAAACCTTAGTGTACAATTTTGATAGAAAAGGGGGGTGCCAAAAATATGAACCAAAAAATTACAGATTTATAGATGTTAAATATGTTTTGGGAGTTCCCCAAATTCTGAATTTCGGTCCGATGTTTGCCAGCCGTTATATATAAATTCAACTAAATTAAACTTCAGCGATTCAAAAACCCAAAGGCTCCTGAAAAATCTGTAATGAATTTTTAGCAATTCAAAAATAAATTAGATTAGTGAATTTCCAAATTTTCATATTCTTACACAGTACTACTAGTAGCAAAATTATATATTTACAAACATATTATATAAATATATTACTGGTTTTACTACTATATATGTTACATTATGTTTAAGCTTAGCGGTTCATATTCATTTTAAATGTTTTCCTATGAGTATCTTAATATTTGGAGTTTTTATTCAACTTGATTTATTACAAGTGTATTGTGGAGGTGCGAAAGCAACGCTCCTGTTGAAAAGTAACAAACTGTGTCAGCTCGACTGGCGTTCACAAGACGTGACTATATGACCTCCTCCGACTTACCCCCCTCTTCCCTTTTCTCCAGCCCCTTTCTGTTTCGAATCCATCCCCATCACATAGTGTGTGTGTGTGTGTGTGTGTGACATCAAAACGACAATCGCGTGTGAAGCCAAAAAAATTTAATTTATATTTTGACATAAAAATTATAGCAATAAGCGGAGCAGCAGCTCCCAGCTCAGAGCTGTAAAAGATTTTCGCTGGAAAGATAAGAAATTTGTACGCCCGTAAACGAGTTTGCTCGGCGAACGTTTTGTTTGCCTTCAGGACGCCACTGGCGACATTCGGCTGATTAACGCGAAATTGATTAAGTGACACTGGCAAAACGATGGCCCAAAGGAGGAGAACTGCCATCTCCAGGGGATTCGGTCGTAAAAGCGCAGCGGCGTTCCCGGCAAATGATGGATCTGTTTTTGACTCGCCAAGTAAAACGCAATTTTAGCGGATGGTGGGGCAAAACGAGAGGTAAAGATTTCTGCTTTCAGGAAAAGATTAAGAAGTGGTTAAGAAAGGCAGGGCTAGAGCTTCTAAGCTTATGGCCGGTATTAAGGTATGATTTCTATTATTAACTTGCTTTGTGCGTTTGTATAATATTGTTTGTGTGGTTCAATAATAAAGTTGCTGCAAATCAGAAAGTTGTTTTAAAGTTAAAGCACCAGTTTCAGGCTAAATATAGTTGTCCTGTTAGTCCAGTTAGATATATTGTTTGTAAGCTGTTTAGTTAAGCTAACAGAGCTTATAGAGCAAAACTATCAATACTGTATAAACTTCATCAAAATATTGATTTTTAAAGTTTTTTTATTAAGTTTGAGAACATATTTAGACAGCAAAATAATTTAATTATAACAAGCTGAAGATTAAACATAGTGTATGTAACTATAAGATAAACGGTATATTTAAAACGTTTAATATGTTCTTTTTTAAATCGTAAAAAATGTATATATCTCGATTTATATGAGTATATGTTTAACATCAACCCGACCATTATTTCAGTTTTGTTTTATTAAAAAAAGCCCGTATTCAGTAATTGTAAAAATTAATATGTCATGCGTCTTTAAGCATATTCATAAAGCTTTAAAGTTATAAGTTATTGGATGTCGTAAAATTATTATTGGTGGATTAATAATACACAATTTTTATTTTCACAATTTTTTTTCTTAGAATTTTCTTCATTTAATATCCAATTTTCTTCAACTTGAAATCACATTATTAAACCATTTCCTACATAGTTTCCATTTATCGGTAGATAAAAAGGACTTAAAAAGTATTTAACATTTGACACTTGTCATGGCAACTTCCGCTTTCTTCCCCGCAGCGTTTTTGCTTTTTTCCGCTTTTGTTGTTTGCAGACTATTGAGACCCCCAATTGTTGTTGCCGCCTTTCATATTGCGCATTTTTCCGTTGCCTTTTTTTGCGTCTTGGCACTAAATACGCTCGGGAAATTATACAATACATTCTCAATCAAACGCTCGCTCAATGCTGCGAAAATACTTCTAAGTATCCTCTTCCCATCAAATACGTACCATTGCACTTGGAAAAATACATTGCAAGCACTTTCGATATACTTTCGATTTAAGAAAGTTATTCTTTAAATTTTTCTAATTTACAAATTGTAATTTATTTATCCAAATTAACATTACAATATTGCGTCTTTAATGTTTTACTTTTATAGTTTTATTGATTTCTTTTGTTTTGTTTTATTGCATACCTTTTAGACATTTTTATATAATATCTAAGTCTTACTGATTTCTGTAGAAATCAACATAAATGTTTTTTTACTTTTCCATTTTTTTGGATTTATGCATTTTAGAAGCCAGCTTAAAATTAGGTGTTTGTTTAAGTGTATCTGGTGCAGTGCAGTAAGCCATCATACACCACCCTCAAGCTCCCGCAGACTGGCTGCTTTGGCTGGTTTTGGCCGTCTGGGGAAATTTGCCATTTTCTGCACAATAAGATTTACTTGTCTAGCTCGTGCTCTTGGCTGCTTTTGTGGCTGTTGCTGATGTTGCTGCTGCTGATGCTGCTGCTGCAGTTGTTGCCGCTGCAGTTGTTGTCGCTGTTGTTGCGGCTGCTGCATTAAAAACTTTGACAGCTCATTTACTCGTTGTTCGAACTTGAATCTGCCACGTTTTTTTCCTTTTATCGAGCTGCTTTCTTCCATTCTGGCCAGTTATGTTTAGCTTTAAAGTGTATAACTGTCCTTGGTTTGTTTTTCCACTCAGTTGAAAGGACGCGGGTCGTTCAAATTGCTTAGTGGTTATTGGGTCGTAAGTGCCGAAATAATGAAATCCGTTGTATTATCCGCAACATAAGTTGCTATCGTCCGTGCTTCGCTCCGTAGAAATCTATTTGGCTGCACATTTCTTTGGGCGATAAGTCGCAGACGTGGCAAATGACGCTATTCCTGATATCCCATAGAAAGCCAGGCCACATTGCACACTGCACAAATTGGCATGCTCGATTCGAGGTCCATTGGTTCCAAGGAGAATTTTGCCTGGGGAGGGGATTGTTTTGTTGGTAGAGTGAGTGTTGGCATTGGCCAGAGAAAATCCGAAGCCCCTAGGGCTCTTGTAAAAAGCTTATTAAGCCGATCAGACTTAAGTATTAGCTACTTGAGCGATATTTAATTCAAACTATTTAAGCACTTACTATAATTAGGTTTTTAGATTTATATTCACAATTGCAAAAAAGATTAATCGGGTTAAATTACTTTTACTTCTACTTCACAATTTAATTTCATTTCAAAGTTAAAATTTAGTTTTTCTTTAGTATCCCAGACACAGTTAAAGTTCCTTAACCTAAACTGAACTTGTTTTGAAGCCATTTCCCGTAATATATCTATGACCACGAATTGATCAACTCAATTTGCCATTGTCGCCTGCTGTAATATTGAAAAATTATCATCGCCGCCCTCTTGGTTCCGTTTTAACTGCAAATACATACAAAACAGATATATTACGCATACGCGCTGTGGCTTTTGCACATCCATCTCCATTAGCGCACACAAAGTTCGCCACTAGCGTCATTGCCTCACCCTTCGTCATCTGCTATTTGCCGTTTGTCACTCGAAAAAACTTGGCCTAACAAAACCTTACTTTACTTTACTTTTCTTTTCTTAGTTTTACGATTTAAATATAATTCCATATATTTATAAAATTAAATACTCTGAAGATACTTTTTTTAGTTTTATGATTTTAATTTTGATTTATTTTTTATATTGATTTATGTTGATCTTATATGCACCTTTCTGCCTCCGAAATTTGTGCATTTTTTATCTGTTTAGTACATTTATCATTAATAACTTTGAATTTATTAAGTGACAATCCACAAATTCCTTTTATTTTCTTAAGTGGAAATGAAGAACCGCTCCGCTTCTTAAAACTGTTTGCTGTAAATTCAATTTCAATGCTCGTTTGTTTCCATGCGTTTCGCTGTGAGGACTTCTTGCGCTGCTTCTTTGCTTTGTTCCTTGCGGTGGTGCAAAGTTTTGTGTAAGTGGCCGGCCACCCACCGAAGTCCGCCCACCATTCGACCCGCCAAGTTGTTGCTGGTTCTTGGCTGGCTGGCTGGTCGTGCATGAGAATGCAGCAAACGGCTTTTTTATTGTTGGCCATTTTGGCCATAGCAACGCCAATTTTGAAAGAGCCCAAATGGCCGCATCGGGCCAACAGAAGGCGGGGGCAACTGTTGCGGTTTCGCTTTCATATATGGAAGTTCGGTTTTAGTGCGCCCTCTTGAAATTGGCCGCTTAAATGGGGGCGGCGATTACCAGCAGCCGCAGCCGGAGCCGGAGCACCAAAAATTGCAAAAAAGAAAAGCTAATTCTATTTTGCGGCTGCATTAACGTTGAAAATGTTCGCTTATTTTTTGTAAATTTATACGAGCATTATACGATCTGCACTCGTTGTGTGCAAGCCCCCCTCAGCTTTGTGGCTGTCACATTTGGCAATTTCCATTATTTTATGTCCTCCTCATCTCCTTTTCTTTATCGCTCATCCTTGAAGCCAAAGTAAATTTTATACGCCACTTTTCGCGGCTAAACAAAAATTAAATAAAATTTAGCGGTCTTCTTTGGCCGCCCCAAAAGCCACGCACCCGTCGTCCACCCATCCGAAAAGCCCCGACTCCGACCTCCGACCCGCCAGAAAACTCCCAGGAACCCGCAGGAACTTCGGAAAATCGCCGGCCCTCTGTTTATGGTCTGTCTAACGATTCCCGTCCAACTTGGCTGGCGTTGATTAGCCTCTGCGCCGAAGCCTGAATTAGGGCCAAAGACAAAAACGTGCCCCAAAAGCGAAACTTCAAGCCAAAGGCGCAGCTGGAACAGTGGTGTAATAATCTTAACATTTGTAACTAAAATACAACGCTTTCAAGCATAGAACCAAAAGAAAAGATGTATTTCGATCCTATTTTCTTACATAAATAAATCCTTGAAAAAAACTATAAATTCTTAAAAAATAGTCTTTGTTTTATGTCACAACAAACAAACAAAATATATACATATTAATAAAAATAAATAAATTTTAACATTTTTCAGGGTTTTATATATTGTCATGATTTTTGACTAAAAGTTATTCTAAAGTGCCTACTTATAGAATTTCAAAACCTTAAGATGTAAAAATGATTTACATTCTATAGAGGTTCGTAGATTTCCTGAAGCACTTCAAAAAGTAAGTTAATGCTTAATAAAAGGAGGGCTGCGTTTTCGGAATTAAATTTACTCAGCATTAACAACGAAATATTCAACGAAAGTTGCCCGTACCCTGGGGATTTGTTTTCCCATTTCCAACCACTGTTTTGTCGTTCGCCGGAATTATTTCCACTGTCACAGACGCAACCACATGGTGAGGACTGTGACGTCCTGACGCACGGACACTGACGGCTGGTCTCATCAGGATATATGGGGGAAAAAGGTGGGGATGTAGGAAGGGGGAGGAAGTACTGAGACTGGGCAACATGCAAATGAGGCTGTCCCGTAGTTGGTTTTCCGCCTGGACGCTTCGCTGGCTTCGCTGCTTAGCCATTTCCCCTTGACGCTGGCCTTCGGAATTCAGCCAACAGCCTTCATTCCTGTCATTGTCGTTTTTATGGACGCAGTTGTTAATAGAAAATGAGCTACACGCGGCCAACCAGCCATCCAGCCAGCCACTCTGCGCCATCTTGGTCAAATCATAAAGGCCTGGCCGAAAAGGCCGCAAAAAAGCGAAATGTTTTTATTGATGTAATTTGCATAAATTTACACTTGCCCCGCAATCTGTCAAAATATTTCAATCCCGAACGACACCCCGCACTTGGAAAATCACCTCGGAATTTAGAGCTCTTCGGGCTATAGCCCACTTTTTAATCGTCGCTTGAAAAGCTTTTGTGGCCATGGCCATCATTAAAATGGACTTAATTAAAAGCACAATGCAGCTGGCAAGTGGAGCACATTGCGTATACGCAACGTTTGCCAAATGCGCTTAATTACGTCATTAGCAAAGTCAATAGAATTAGTTTGGTTGCCATTGTTGCAGCACGCACGGATTTTCCACATTGCAGCACAAGTAAGGGGAAAAAATGTCGGAATTGCCTGACATTTAATTTCGCACTTAAATCAAAATTAAATTGTTTAAGCACCGCTGCAGCTGCAGCATCAAATACAACAAAAATGCACGGATGTAAAGTCGTTGTCATCCAAATGCTGCAGCTGCAACCGATGCAGCATGACTCCCCCCCCCCCCCACCATTCACCAGTTTTCCCTCGGATTTCTCCCATTTTCCCCAAACTGACAATAACAATAGAAACTGAAGTGGCAAAACAATAACTGGCGCGTCGCGTCGGGATTTTCCGGGCATCAACGAGACCGCACACACACACACACAAAGTCACAAATGCCCACAAGCACGCACACACACAAATTATGATGCCAACTTATGCAAAAGTCTGTGCTGTTGCGAAGGTTGCATAATCAGTTTAGTTTCAACACCAAAATTTTACTGTAACCAAAGTTTTACTCATCAAGTTCGGTGCTTGTCCAATTATTTTAGATGTACCAAAAGTTTTCAAAATCATTTTGAAATGTCGCTTCATGAAGCGAGATTTTTTTAATATTTGCTCAACTATTTTTAAACGTATTTAACACAACAATATTTTAAAATATCTTACATACTACTTTTAAAATTGTTGAAGTATAAACATTCATATAATTTACAACTTTTTATAAGTTTTGTTTTTTTTTGTAACTGAACAAATTTAAAAACATGTTTCCAAAATAATCAAATAATTTTCTCATATATAAAAACCAAAATATTGTGTTAAAATGTAAATAAATTAAAATTGATACATATTTATGATTTCACGGTGTTTAACTTTTGAATATCTTTATTAATATAACACACCAAACTTACCTCTCTGTTTTGCTGGCCTTTTGTCTATAGGCCCACATTACCATTCCCATTTTGCACTCCCGTTCCATTATGTGGATTTTATTTTTCATTTTCAATCTTCTTTGGGGCTTTGTTTTCATTTTTTTGGGGCTTTTCTTGCAGACCTCTTGACAAACTGCAGACATGGCCAATGTGCAATTCGCATCGACATCCGCATCCGCATTCCGCATCCGCATCGGCACCGTGGAGCACTGGAATTCCAGGAAAGTAATTTTAAATGGTCCGCACCTTGCGCATTTCCCCGTCGCAGTGTTGCGAGACCCAATTGCATTTAAATTGCTCGCTAATCAGAGCGCCGAAAGCCGTGTGTCTTGTCATTTGCATTTTTGTGCCCACCGTGCTGCGATGGCGATGATGAGAATGATAATGACACCCGGCGATTCCGACGATTCCGTTTCGCTAGGTGCCATTGTCGCTGCCATTGCATTGTCCGCTTCTGGTCCTGTTTTGGTCCTGGTCCAGGGTCCTTACTCCGGACAGGAGTCAGGAGTCTCCGCTGTCTGGCCGCAAATCGATGCGCAAATTTTACAATGCGATGCGGTTAGCAGTCGCTGCCTCGGTTTGTCAACTGAAATATATCTTAGCAAATGGGTCGCTTAACTTATGTGTAAAGGTGAAAAAAAGCTAATACAGTAGAGATAGATATACAAAACGCTAAAAAAAAATAATAAAAAAATAGGTTTGAAATATTTTTTAAGTAAAACGTTTTGTTATGGCTTAGCCATTTTTTCAACACAAAGAAATATACATTTTTGTGTTAAGATGATAAGGCTTTCTATTATATTTTCTATTTGTTGAAAAATAACATTTCGAGATTACTTAAATATGTAAAATTAATTTTAACAATATATGCTACAACGTGTTTTCTACTTTGACCATTTTAAACTTCCTTAAAACAGCACATTTTTTATTTAAAAAAGAAAAGGAAAGAAAAGAAAAGTTACGTGCTTGTACATATTTTATAGTGCTTTTTGTGAATTGGCTCTTTCAGGGTGTTAAAGCTTTCGTTTTGTAAGCATTTCCACAATGTTTCCTTTTCTTGTTTTTTATTAAAAATGTTTCCCTTGGTTGCTTTTCGTCTGGGACCGATGGTTCGCCGCTGCCGCCGTTTGTTGCTGCTTGGCCATTCATTTTTAATTTTTATTAAAATATTTATGCAAATATTGAACATATGCCAGAATCGGTGACTGCCTGCTGTGCCCAAGCCTAGCGGCTTTAATATTGAAATTTCATCTGGTGTGGAAAAATCAAAAGCTATTTAATTAGTTGAAAGTGTGATACTCACCACCTCCACCTTCCGTGATGGGCTGATTTTGGGGCGGTGGCAGCCTCCATCGACACTAGACTGTTAATTAATGCATGAGCTTCGCTTCACGATGCCAGACGACAGTCGATCCCAGATGTCCAGCCGTCTGTCCGTCGCTTTTTGCTAGAGGTGAATATTATGTCGATAATGTATTATATTTATTAACGTATTGTTATGTAACAAGAAGCTCTGCAATCAATATACAATTGGTAAGAATTATATACAATTATAAAGCGGAAGTAAGGTAAAGTAAGAAAATAAATCCTAATTGCTTATATCCAATATTAATATTATATATATGATAATATACAATATATTTAATATTTAATATTATATTTAAATCCAATTTAGATACTGGGATGATCAAACAATTCTTTTAGATTTGTGACATTAAATAAAGCAACTATTGTTTTAGTCAATAATATAGAACATTCTCCTCAATAGTTTTTTTTATTTGTAATATTACGAGGTCAATTCGATACTTATGTCGAAGAGTTATGCCATCCCTAGTTCCTACCGTCGCTGCTGCATGCGCAATTAATTTCGTATAAGTTTATTGTCGCCTCTCGACTGAACCCCCGACCCCTGAGCCCTTGCATTTTGCACTCCCGACAAATGCAATTGCGGGCTGCACAGGACGATTTAATGGGGTTGGATGCTGGGGGTGGTAACAAATGGACTTAATTACGTGCGCGGAAATCAAGCATTTTCTACAAATTTACGCTCTGCCACGCCCATGACCGGTTGTGCAACCACCTCCGTCCGCCCCCGAATGCGGTTTACAATTCTCTTTTCTCGCCATTTCGGTTTGTTTGTATTTCAAATTAATCATACGCCCTGGTCCACGCAGCTGACGAACGCCACCGTACCAGCGTTAAATGCTGCAAAAATAAATCGGATCTGTTCTCAAATTGATTTTCGTATTTGGGAAAATTCGCAGAGAATTTAATGTTTTTATATAAAATGTAAAAAATATATATAACGTTTACGTGAGCCATTTAGTTTTCTTTAAAACCTTTAACAAATTTGCATCTGTCTATTATGATAATATTTATTTATCACGTTATTATTTTATTTTTGTTTTTTACTTTTTTTTAAGTATTATTTAGAAAACTGTTACATTTATTCCGTACTTTCTGAATTTTAGCAAGACAAAAATGTTGCCTTCAAGGTGATTTTTATTTTTTTAAAACAACAATAAAGCTACAAATGTAGCATGTGAAAATAATACTTTACGGGATTGCAAATACTTAGAATTTGATAGTATTTAAACATTGTGTAAAACTTTAAAATATAAGTTTACATAAAATACTTTGTATCTTTTTAAGTACCAATTATGAGAATATTCATTTGTGGAACACAATCCCCTGGTATTTCTCTTCTACTACCCCAGTTCACTTGACCCGCCATAGAAGCTACCTCTCCGTCCCTTTACGTGTGTGTAGAGTTGTAAATGATCCAGACAACTGCCAATTTGCGCATCAATTGTTGAATAAAACATGATAATCATAATAAACCAGAACGGAGTGGGAAAGCCCTGTACAAATAAAAAAAAAAAACGCGCATATACATATAAAATAAATAAATTGCGAGAAAAATAAAATAGTAGACGATGGCAGTGGTCTGGCCCTGAGTCCAGTCATCATGCATAAATGAAATGCGAATCAAAGCGATACCCAATTGAAATGGCCAATGACCAAAGCCAATCTAGTATGAGGTTGGTTTGGTCTGGTACATAAAATTAAGGATCGGGGTGGAAGTTGGTGTCCTGCGGAGGGCTGTGCCCAGTGCAAATAAATAAATGTAATTGAAGGCAATTATTGACGTTCGATTGGAATTAAAATTTGGTCCTGTGATGAGGGAGAGAAATACCAAAGTGTTAAAGCATTTAAGGTACGGCGCCTAAATTGAGGTTTGCAATAAATAATTGATTGTTATTGTTTTAAGCTTTCAATATATGTTTTTAATAAGTTATAAATATATATTAAATTATATTATTTGATTATTAAATAAAAAGTTGTACACTTATAGTCAAAAGTTTTCCCAAATTAAAAAGGGTAAGTAATTTGCTCGATTTTGTTAATTATTATAACAGTATTCTAAAGCCATTTAAATTAAATACTTACGTTTAAACGATTAAACATAGTAGAAATATACATAAACACAACTCTGAATATCGATAAACAATTTTCTTTATTGGTTATCCTCGTTTACATTTCAATAAAGCCGGAAATAAAATAGACGCGGAACTCATTTTGATAAATAGCTGGAAAAGTGATATTCCCTCAAGCTATTCGCACATTTTACAAATACACCCACGAACTTACTCACACACTCTCACGGGGCAAATGGCAGTATCCCTTACTATAAGCCCCTCACCTCCCAACTTACACCCACTCTGCATCTATAATTTGAAAAGCAAACTCATAAATATTCAAAAAAGAAAAGGGCGGCAACGTCCATCGTCGCATTATTATAGTGTAGTGTGTGTGCGTGTGAGTATCAATGTGTGTTTTATATGATTCGCCAACTACAAGTGGGAGGGGAAAACAGCCACGCCCAGCCAAAAATGCGATTTTCTTTTTAATATAACCAAAGATGCCGAAAAGAAGTGAAAGAAAAGTGGAGGCTGTACACAGAAACTTTTTTTTAACTTAAAAAAATAATATGTAAAAGTTCTGAAGAATTAAATATAAGTAAATACTGTTTTAATACTAACATACTTTAAAAATAGCTTAGTTGACTAAGAAAAAACTGTTTTTAAAGCACTGAAAAATAAACGCCTAAAATATATGGATTATATTTAATATATTTAATTATACCAAAAAGGTATGGTCAATTGATTCAATGACGACAGATTAAAAATACATTTTTTTTCTGTGCAAGAGAAATGATGAGCATCATTGTCTGAAAGTGTGTGTGTGTTCGTTGGCGGTTGAGTGAGTGTTTATGTGTGTGCTTGGCTTTTTGAAAAGTCCGAACCATAAAATTGAATAAACCGCATTGAAGCACATTATTTTTTATTAACTGCAGGCTAACCCTCTGCGTCCTGCAGAGTGCTAAACCAAAATCCCGAGCAGGTTGTCCTTACGGTCATCGCCTTTGATCCCCTGCCCCCGTTGTCCTGGCCCTCAGTCATGTCCTATGCTTTTGACCGACGTTTGTCAAATAGTCTTTTGCAATTTACACACTCAAAAACTTTTGTGCGACATAGGCGACCAATGGGTTATGTTACGTTGCCAGATACCCATTTGGGGTTACCATTGGAAATGACAGGGGCAGACGAATTTTAAGAAGTACAATTAAACTTAAAAATAATCGCATTTATTAAATAAACTTTTTAAAGTGATTAAAGAGAAGAAAAAGTATTATACTTATTTATTTTGTGGTGCATTGTAAAGTTTATTAAATAAAATAACTATTACGAAAAATAAATTAAATCAGATGAAAATATTTATCATATACAAAAGTGTCAATGTAAACAATATATTTTATTATTATAGATTATTTGATATAAAAAAAGCTCAATTTTGTTCGTTTTTCAATTCATTCGTGATCTTTGTGAGCTGAAAATCAGTCACGCTGTCATCTCCCGCCTCGGTTACCATTTTTGGGGATACATCAGAATTGGGTGCAGCGTTTGTTGGCTATGGACCCCAGACCTATATCCATTGTGTGAGTGTCCCTCTCGGCGAGTGTGTGCGAGTGTGTGTGCACTTGCCTTTCAAGCACCTTATTTATAAGCACTTTTAATGGAGTTGGCTTACGGAAAACGTACGAGTGTGAGTATGCGAAGCCTGGCCGCATATTTCTTGTCTCTGTCCGCCACTTTCCCTTCCCTTTCGCACAGACTGTCTGTGTGTGTGCTTCAAAATCTGATTACGATTTTTATATGACACTTTGATATGATTTATTTGGTCATTCAGCTTTTCAAAGGCAGGCCTCCAAGCCGAGGCATTGCCTTAACCCCACAGTGGCCACGCCTCGCCGAAAGGGTGTCAATGGCTTTTGAAATATCTGCAGAGGATTTTTGTTTTTCCTTACGACGAGCCAACAAGAAAAAAATTGGAAAAACAAATTAATTTGAACAGCCGAAAATGATATACCCTTTTTGGTCTCTTTGCAAAAAAATGTAATTTTATATCACACAAAAAGTAGTACAAATCGATAAAAATAATTATTAACGAAGTTTAAATAACCAATGTTAAGCCTAATAGCTTACAGTTTTAAGTTTTATTTAGAAGAACAATTAATAAAACTTGATAAATCACTAACAGAATTGGTTTTAGAAAAATGGATATTCTTTGAACCTTATTAACTCAAGAAAAGTTTAGGGGGAAAGGAAAGAACCAATTGCTTTTTAACATATTGACAAATCTTTGTATATTTAATGACCAGGTAAAGAGTTGGGAATACCTTTTGCAAGGGTATAAAAAGGAATAATAAAAGGATCCAGACTGAAGGACCAGCTTCCTACTTGTGCTTATGGCCGGATAATGTGAGGCTTCAGCCAAGTTATTTGCAACTGCTCGTTGTTGTTGTCGGTGGGGGGATTGAGGGGAAGGGGCATAAAGAGGCGGGGTTCGGTGGACCTCCTGTAATTGATGACCTTCGCGATACGTTGTCGTCATCCGTAGATCCTTTTTTTTGGCTCTTGCCTCGGGCTCCTTTTCGGTTGTTGGCTGTTATTTTTATGGCAGGGCACTAAAAATTTCTTTTTTAAATTGAATTTAATGAAAGGCGTGAGCATTGAGAACGTAAAAAATGGGAGAAAAATCGCCCCGGGCACACCATATTCAAATGGCATTTTCAAATAAATAAGGTCGCGCTGGCCAAGGGATTCCCTTAATCGCATTCCATAAAAAATCGCCTATAAATAGGGAAAGTAAATTAACTTTTACGATTTTTAAGTTATTGAATTATTGGTATAAGCTTAAATAAAGCGTTAAGAAAAATATGCTACGAATAAGAAAGAAATTTACAACTGAAAGCTGGAAAGATTCAAGCCTCGAGGAAGATAAACAAAAAAATATTTTAAAAATTTTCAGTTAAATAAAGTATTTGCGTGCTAAGTAGACATATGAATTAATAATTTTTTATATATGTGGGGATTTGAATATCGTTCCAAATTCACGAAGTGTTAAAGAAATAGCAAACGAGAAAGCCCCTGCAACCTCACAACCTTTCCGCAATAAATTCAATTGTGTAAGCAAACAACAAAAAAAAGCAAATGAATAAAAAAAAAATAAAAAATAAATCGCTCGATGCAAAGTCCAAGTGCTTATCCTGGCCATTTTTATGGGCTCGTTTCAAACTTTGTTTCCCTGCTGCTATATATATTTTTATTGCATAAAAAGATTTGCTCTCTTCGCCGTTTCCCCCTCCATTGCCCTCTAGGTCCCTTTCCCCTGCATCGTTATAATAATTATTGCAGGTATTAAGTCAAGTAGCCGCAAAGAGCACTCGTTACTCCCTGGCTAACCCAATCCGCCCTTTCAAACGAGGCCCTGTCCCTTGAACCTTTTTTTCCGTTTGTGGTCACTTTTTCGTTTCCCTTTTTCCAGGCTTTGCATAACAATAATTTTACTGTCGTTACAGTAGAGCATACATAACCGAAACTACGGTGTGGCACATTAAAGTTCATATTAAGAGGTATATAGAATATTCATTATTCTTACATAAAATCTTGTGTTTTGAAATCTTCTGAATTAGTGCCCAAAATTGAAATTTACAAACTCTCGTCATCTATAAATATATATCTATGTATTCTTGAATTTATGTTCTTAGAATATGATATTTTATATATTATTACTGTTTATTGTCTGTGTACAGATAACAAACCTGTTATAGCAGTTTTACCGTAGTTGTACGGATATATACTAAATTTGGATAGAAACCGCAGTGATTTTCGCGCAACGTGGTTTTTTGCGGCTCACGTTTATTCCCATGGATCGGGGGACAAAGCAAAATTGTGTTTAATTAATTTTTTGTTGCATAATTCGAGGGATTTTAGTTTTACACTACGGCGCAAATCGGAAAATACCAAAAAGTTTGTGGTTGTTGCTGCATCATTGAAAGCAACAAATGTACCGCACACGTGTACTGATAACCATCAATTCAAAAATTTAATGTAGGGCAGATACTATTGTATTGATACAAAATAAATAATATTGGTCTTTAGGTATATATAAATTGTAAACACACAAACTATTGAAGATAGTAATACTTAAATAAAAGCTTTTGTTGCTTACCAAAAATTGACATGGAACTAAATTATATTTTAAAATATATATTTTTACAATATCATGATTAAACGATTAAGATTTTAATAGAGCTAAAACAAATAATAGTTTTAATTTTTTCCGACTGTTTCGGCATTAAGTAAAACGATGATAACTGAAATTATATCATAATTATATTTTCCTACACTAATCAAACAATGGAATAGGAAAAATTAATACCTGTCTATTAAGTTCAACATTTTGTATATAACATTGAAAATAATTATAAAACATAGTTTTAAATACAATGCTTATTAAATTCAATGATTCAATATAAAAAAGTTCTAATTTTATTTAAATGCATTTTATTTAAATTAAATATGGTTTGAACTTAGATTAAATTTTCAGATATTAAAACTTTTCCGAAAGTAGTCAAAATATTTGGATTTACTACGTTGTTTTTACCATTGTAATTGACTACATGTATTTGCCCCACTAAAGCAATCAAATTTATAAATTCTGCGACCTCTTGCTCCTTGCTTTACATTTTTTGGACAGTCAGAGCGCAGAACGCAGGCAGGAATCTTCCGGTTGATGATATATCCTGGCTTGCAAACACAAGGACCCCCGCATATCAAAAGGCAGTTTTCCTTGCCTTTGTATTGACAAGTTTCTGGGCAGGCTGTGGGGCAGTGTTCCTGAGTTCCATTAATAGTGCAATCGATTTTCTCAACGTAGCAATTTAACATTGGGCAAAAGATTAGACCCACGAGTAGGAATATTCCAAACTTGCACATAATATTTAAAAACACCCTTGCTTTGCGGTTGGAAGAGATGTCTCAATTTGTACATTCAACCAATTTATACCATGTCTAATATGATGAAACGAATCTTGTAAGTACTCCTGAAACTATTTTAGTTCCACTGATTAAGTAGCTTATTGCTTTTTATTTCACTAAACATTTTTTTTATAGGTGAAATGTTTGGGAGATCGGAGAAGAGGAATATATAAACTTAATAGTTGGAAGCTTTTGAGTGAAAGTATAATACCCCCTGCAAATTTTTAAAATTGTTTATAAATTTTGCTTTAATTATTCTTCGTAGAATGGTTGCTTGTTGAATAATACTATTATATAGCCTGGTGAGCCATAGTTCCATAACTACACACAAATTGAAGACTCTAATCTTTTTTAAGACTTTTTTTAAATTGATCCTTACTTACTTAATCTAATTAACAAACCCTATTAAAACTTATGCATTTAAAGTAGCTAGCGAACATGGCTCCCTTCTTTTGAATAACATCTTTCGGACAATCAGAACGAAGAACACAGGTAGGGATTCTTTCATCAATTATATATCCTGGCTTGCAAACACAGGGAGATCCGCAAATGTAAGGACATCCTCCCTTACCATCGAATTCGCATGTTTCCGGACATGCTGTAGGACAAACTGCGTCGGTTCCATTAGCTGTACAGTCGAAAATTCTTTTTTGGCAGTCGATAGGCGTAAAAAGGATCAAAAGACCCAGCAGAACACCGATTTCCAAGATCCGCATACTCGTCATTTTAAATTCGGTAGAAGAATAATGAAATTCCCTAGTTTGTTCGCTCTTTTTATTCACGTCCTTGTTAAAAATATACCAATACAAATTTAATTAGATTTGCTAATTTTTGTGTAACGAACAGCCTTTTTGTTGTAAAAAAGTACACTAAAATAAATAATAATAATAATTTTTTTGTATTATTTTACAAGTTAATTTAATTTAAGTCTGGCTTGTACAAAGTGTTGCAGCCTCCATTAACTAAGGAGAATATTTAATGAACCACTGATTTTGACTTTCTTTACGATCAACCCCCGTTGGAAACTTTTATTATTTCAATGCCTACCGAATGCGACAAATTTTTGTCGTTGAAAACTTCACCTCTACTCGTCGCAGTGTGAGTTTTCTTTAATAAAATTTTAGTCCGTCTTTCGGCTCTGCACTCGTTTTGTGGCCATGTTGCACGCACACATACACCGGCACAGAAACCAACAGACGCACACAAATGCAGACAAATATCTTGCAATGTTGGCGGCTGCAGACTGTCATTTGTTTACTTGTGTAAACTTTAATTAAATTCCAAAACGACGACGACAGCAGCAGCTGGTGCAAGAGTTTTCCCGCCCGATCCCTCCATTAAAACCCCATTTCCCTCCCCAAAGTGTTGCCACTGCACAATTTAAGGTCCACATTGCAATGCGATTTTAGGCCCACAATGCATTGCAATTCAGTCTGCCGATCGCCATAATTACTGACTTTGGACTGACCAACTTCACACAGGCAAAAAATCATTGTGACCAAAAACCCAGTTTCCACTACTAGTTAAATAGCTTATAAAAAACACATTTTTTTAAGGTTTTTTAGTTAGCTCTAAAAACTTTACAAGTTATACACTACACATCTAACTGACTAATTATTAAAAAACGTAACAAGAGTGACAAAAAAAAAATAGTTCGGTTAACTTTTAAAATATTGTAGCTTAAAGAAATAAATTACTAATTTTGAAATAAACATCTGCTGTTACAGATGAAATCAATTTTTATCAAAAATAGTACCATACTGAAGACCATGGTTGGTGTATTTTTTTTTCAATGTCCAGGTCTCTGGACTCACTTTGTAAATTTAGGGAATGCAATTGCAAAAACCTTACTGTAGTGGCAACATCTGCCACTCCCGACAAACCGAGTCCAAAGTATTTTAACAATTGTCGATGGCAACGCTTGCACTGCGAAAAATACCAGACAGAATTAAGTTTGCATTTTTAATAAATATATAAAATTGCATAGCTTCTGCAACCTAGTTACTAAAAAGTTAAGAAGACATTTAGATAAATATTTAATTAAAAAAAAATTAATAAACATAAATCGAAGCGAAAATTGTGTTATCCCGAGTATGTAAAGGATCTCCATTTTTCAGTTTGTGTTCTGCGCTCTTATTGTCTGGCAAAAGTTTTTAAAAGGCTACGCCGAACGTATCTAATCAATGTTCAATGCTGTGGTTAAGACAGAGAATGTAAGAATGTAATTTAAGTTAAATTAATATTATTTATATTCAAAGGCGAAGAAAGTAATAAGATAAAATATTAAAATAAACTCGTAGTTTTGCCACATATATTATTATTATTTACTTAAGTGTTTTGTTTTTTACACTAATTTGTATCACAAATTCAGCTTGAAATTACAAATCATACACCAGACTAGACAAAAATTAGCATAGCTAATCAAATTGGCGATTATACCAATATTTACAACAAATTTGAATAAAAAGAGCAAATTTGGAAAATGTAATATTTATTTTGCTCGCGAATTAAATTGTCGAATATGCGGAGCTTGCTAATCGGTGTTCTGCTGGGTCTTGTGATCTTTTTTATTCCTATCGACTGCCAACCTTTAGTCGACTGCACCGCCAATGGAACCCGTGCCAGATGTTCTTCACCATGTCCTGAAACATGCGAGTTCACTGGTTTTGGACCATGCATTAAAATTTGCGGAGGTCCTTGTGCGTGTAAGCCAGGATATGTGATTAACCAAAGGATTCCAGCCTGTGTTCTACGATCTGATTGTCCAGCAGGGGTAGTTCAAAAGAAAGGTTCACCAACGGTTGATAATTTCAAGTACTTTGGTTTTTCCTTGTTTTTTTAGCTTCATCTGAATACATTGTCAGAATTATCGTTCGCTTTAAAATAAAACCATACATTTTTTAATCGCAATTTTAAATTTTGTTATTGTGAGTAGTCTTTTTTAAATGTGGCAATGGTAAACAAAGCAAACCGTTTCAAAATTCGGAAAAGGAATTACTTTAAATTGAATCGTTTGGATGTCATTGAATAGAAAAACGTGATTTAAAATTAGATTTCACGGTTTAAGCTAAAATAAATTAGCAGAAATAATTTCACATTGCGACGATCTTTTTCACTTTTACTTTCAATCAACTACAATGTGGAACTTGGAAGTATGTCTTCTCCTGGGTCTTCTGACTTTTCTTACACCTATCGATTGTAAGATCGACTGCACCGCAAATGGAACTCGAGCAGAATGTCCTACACCATGTCCTGAAACGTGCGAATTTGATGGCGACGGACCTTGACTATGATTTGCGGAGGTCCTTGTGAGTGTAAGCCTGGATATGTAATTAATCAAAGGATTCCAGCCTGTGTTCTGCGTTCCGAATGTCCAGTTGTTCCGTATAAAGGCCGATCAACAGTACTTAATTTCAAGTGCTTTGGTCGAGACAGATGTTGATTTTAGAAAAGGTAAAACAAAGTCTTACAATAAATGACTTTAAGCTAAATTTATTATAAATTCATTTTAAACAAGAATGGCAGCAAAGTTTAGTCAGCCTTTAGTCTTAGTGCTCTTGCGTTTTTACAATTTTAAGATATTAAAAATTGCCTCAAAGAAGGATTTTTTTTCGATTTGGTCAAAAAAGTGTTGCAGTTCTTAAAAAAATATACAAATTGCCTAAAATACTTTTCTTATATTTTGTATTATTATTATTTTAGTTTTCATTGAAAATGTTAAATGCTTTATGCGTCGTTAAGTTTTTCTTTAAGTGGTTGCTATAGATAAATACAAGTTCTGTCTCTGGTGGCTAAATATTCGTAAAAAAAAATCAATCAAGAACTAAAGTAGTCCCCACCCAACTAGATCGGATTATTTATTTATTTCATTTTTACCATTAAATTTGAAATTAGTTCTGCTAATTTATTTAAGCCCAATCTCCAACCGTTAGATATTAAAACACGTGTATATATTAAACAACATCCAAACGTTTCAATTAGTAGTCTTTTTTTAATTCTTTCATTATTTTATTCATAAAAAAATAATTTTTAAAGTATTAGCTTAAAAATATTTGGTCTAAGGGCCAACAAAAATTCTGGCACTGTCTTTAGTTGAGGCTACACTTAAATTTGTACGCTTCTTTTATTCACGTTCGTGAATATAATATAGGTTAATCACAAATTTAATTAGCTTTGCTGACTTTTTTCTGGTATTTAACATGTAATAACGAAGAGACTTTGTGTTGTAAAAAAAAAAATTCGAAGAAAAAGGTTTTGAAAGCTGCGCCCTTAAAGTCTTTTAACGTAACGTGTCTCAGTTTGGTTGAGAGGGAAAGGCAGCTCGGGAAGGTCCTTGTGCGTGTAAGCCAGGATATGTGGTTAACCAAAGGATTCCAGCCTGTTTTCTACGATCTAATTGTCCAGCAGGGGTAGTTCAAAAGAAAGGTTCACCAACGGGTTGATAATTTCAATTACTTTGGTTTTTCCTAGTATTTCTAGCTTCTTCTGAATACATTGTCAGAATTATCGTTCGCTTTAAAATAAAACCATATATTTTTTAATCGCAACTTTAAACTTTTTTATTGTGAGTAAGTTTTTTTTTGTTAAATGAGGCAATGGTAGACAAAGCAAACCGTTTCAGAATTCGGAAAAGGAATTACTTTAAATTGAATCGTTTGGATGTCATTGAATAGAAAAACGTGATTTAAAATAAGATTTCACGGTTTAAGCTAAAATAAATTAGCAGAAATAATTTCACATTGTATACATTAAAAAATTAAATAAAAAGGCCGATCTTTTCACACATTTACCTTCAATCAACTAAAATGTGGAACTTGGAAGTATGTCTTCTCCTGGGTCTTCTGACTTTTCTTACACCTATCGATTGTAAGATCGACTGCACCGCAAATGGAACTCGAGCAGAATGTCCTACATCATGTCCTGAAACATGCGAATTTGATGGCGACGGACCATGCCATAAGATTTGCGGAGGTCCTTGTGTGTGTAAGCCAGGATATGTAATTAATCAAAGGATTCCAGCCTGTGTTCTGCGTTCCGATTGTCCAGTTGTTCAGCAGAAAGGCCAATCAACAGTACTTAATTTCAAGTGCTTTGGTCGAGACAAATGTAGATCTTAGAAAAGGAAAAACAAAGTCTTACAATAAATGACTTTAAGCTTTAATTTAATTTATTATAAATTCAATTTAAACAAGAATGGCAGCAAAGTTTAGTCAGCCTACGTCTTAGCGCTCTTGCATTTTTACAATTTTAAGATATTAAAAATTGCCTCAAAGAAGGATTTTTTTTCGATTTGGTCAAAAGAATGTTGCAGTTCTTAAAAAAACATACAAATGGCCTTAAATACTTTTCGTATATTTTGTATTTTATATAACTATTTTTAGTTTTTAATTGAAAATGCTAAATGCTTTATGGGTCCTTAAGTTTTTCTTTAAGTGGTTGCTATAGATAAATACAAGTTCTGTCTCTGGTGGCTAAATATTCGTAAAAAAAATCAATCAAGAACTAAAGTAGTCCCCACCCAACTAGATCGGATTATTTATTTATTTTATTTTTACCATTAAATTTGTAATTAGTTCTGCTAATTTATTTAAGCCCAATCTCCAACCGTTAGATATTAAAACACGTGTATATATTAAACAATATCCAAACGTTTCAATTAGTAGTCTTTTTTTAATTCTTTCATTATTTTATTAAAAAAAAAATAATTTTTAAAGTGTTAGCTTAAAAATATTTGGTCTAAGGGCCAACAAAAATTCTGTCTTCAGTTGGGGCTACACTTAAATTTGTACGCTTCTTTTATTCACGTACGTGAATATAATATAGGTTAATCACAAATTTGATTAGCTTTTCTTACTTTTTTCTGGTATTTAACATGTAATAACGAATATACTTTGTGTTGTAAAAAACCTAAATTGATGATTTTTTTACTTTCCATAAGTTTACTTGCTCTTCCAAAACATATTCGTAAATTTATTGAATCACTACTTTCGGAGAAAAAGGTTTTGGGTTTGGTTGGGTTTCGCTCAGTTTAGCAAAACTTATTAAAATGTGTATATTAAATTTTACTATTTCTTGTCTTGTTCTGTAAAGCATCAAGCTTTATCAAATTTTATTATATTATCTTGTTAAGCCATGGGACTTATTTGAAATAAATAAGGTTTTTACTTCATAAAGCCCCAAACTAATTACTATCCCTTAAAATCTCTGCTGGCTGTAAAACCCTTTTCTGAAATCCTTTTAAAATTTAAATGCATTTTTTGCCGTTGCTGTTGCGTTAATAAAGTGCTGGACAACGGACAAAAAGTTTGCTTCCTGGCTAGACATAATTTTAGGGCTCTTTGCACTGGTGTGGGTTGCCAGCCCACACCTTCTGCTAAAAAGAGCGGAAGAAAGTCCACTGGCAGCTGGTGGCAACCCTGGAAAACAATGTCCAGCACAACCAAAATGTAATTTGTCCAGCAAGAAACGGAAAATGCGACAAAGGGCGAAACTTGTTGGTCTGTGTTAGCCACCAACAACTTTCTGTGACTGGAGGCCATTTTTGTGCATAGTTCATTACGATTGAACTGCCACAAAGGTCCCCTTTTCCACAAACACATGAGAGGGAAAGGTAGCTCGGGGAGAATGAGACGGGAATAACGGCTAGAGAAAGAGACAGAGTCTGACTAAGACTTGGCAATGCGAAAACTTTTCATTTTGGCACACTTTTGTTTTGGCTTTTTTGAAAATCACTTTTAACTGGGCTGACTGAATGCTCTTGCATCCATTTGAAATAGAATAAAATTAGATTTGATTTCATTAGAGAAATTAAATACTTGGTTTATATTTAGATATAAATATGAATTTTAATTTTATTTAAGTGTTTTTATTAGCTTAAGGCTATTAATTTACTAGTTGTTAATTAATTAAAATGAAGCTTTTAATTTAGCATAATGTACAAACACTTTTTTTTACTTATATTTATTTTAGATGATAAGTTCCATACATTTTTTTTGTTTAAGTCTATTTAAAACATAACTTAATTTTATCGAGATTGCTTAGATTCAACTAAATATAAATAAACTCAAATATATTTGGATTACTGTATGAGGCGAAAAAATACTGGACACATCTTGTTAAAAAATCATATATTTTTGAATTTAATTTCTTTAAAGTGTTCTAAATATTATTGTTATAACTTATTTAGTTTCTTTTTAGTGTAATATATACAATATATACAATATCTGAGCTCATTGAGTGGCAATTGTCTTAAAGTTACATCTTGCAATGACCGCACCCCCTATTTTCCTGCCCCCGAATCCATCGGCCAGTAGCCTCTGTCAACCTGATTAGTTTGACTGCCAATTGGTAGGAGTTGGAGTCCGTCGTTCCTGTTGCTTCTGTCCTCGTTCCTGTTGCATTGTCCTCGGCTACTTTTCTTTTGGGCCATAAACTTTAAACTTGGAAATGCTGGCTAAGGTCGACTGTGGTGATTCCACTTCCTGGCTGGCACACAATTCCCAGTCAATGCCCATTACTCCCCCTATTTGTGTGGAGTTCCTCTTGGCTGCTGCTGCGACCATTTTGACCGTTAAATGTTGACATTTGTGCATTTCATTGTGTATGACCTTTTGGGGACACAACAGCAACAACAGCTGTGAAAATGGTACACAGGAAAAATTTCTTTTTATACCCTTGCAGAGGGTATTATAATTTCAGTCAGAAGTTTGCAACGCAGTGAAGGAGACATTTCCGACCCTATAAAGTATATATATTCTTGATCAGCATCACTAGCAGAGTAGATCTAGCCATGTCCGTCTGTCCGTCCGTTTCTACGCAAACTAGTCTCTCAGTTTTGAAGCTATCTGCATGAAACTTTCCCAAAAGTTGTCTTTATTTTGCAGGTAGTATATAAGTCGGAACGAGCCGGATCGGACGACTATAGCATATAGCTCCCATAGGAACAATCGGAAAAATAAATAAAAAAAAATTATACATTATATAGAAATATGTAAAACTAAAAATGTTGTGTTAGTTGTTGTTTCCTTAATGTATAAGTTTCTTTCAGTGTGCCAGCAGTAGCTCAGCCGTAGCAGCCGAAGGAGACGCAGGAAGAAAACAATGCGGAGCAGAAGTCTGAAAAGGATGCTTCTGCCCCACTATTGTCGTCGCTTGTCTACTCATAAACTAAATGTAAATTCCACCCCTCGGTGCCAACGTGCCACCACTTTTATTGCAGTGTTTCGCTGTCACAACGGTGGAGATATGCCGCCTCTTAACCCACCAGTGCCCCCGAACTATATCTATGTACATCCTTGGCTCCATGTGTGGCTTCTCGGATTGTCCTCGTTGTTTTTGTCAACAGGCTGCAGTGCAGCAGTGGAAGCAGCAGGAACAACCCGCCTCTTTTGACTTCATTGTCCCTCTGTCTGGCTGTCCTAGGGTCTTACTGTCTGGTTCGGATGCAGTGGCCATGATATTTGAATTTATAAATCTATAAAACTCCAGGGCGGCGGGGAGTTGCGAGGATGTGTGTGAGCATGGGGCTGAATTAGGAGGAAATGAGAATTCGTTTTGTTCAAATGCAACTGCTTCAAAGTGAGGACACTCCAGGGAACTGTTAAACACTTAAAGCGGAACAAAGAGATTCAATCAGTCGACCAGCTTGTAAGCGGAAAAACAAGAGGACGGCTAAAAAACTGGTTGAAGGAAGTGAAATACAAATATCTAATTAAGTCGGACGAGACAAGTAAAATTGAATGAGCTGGTGTTTAACGGTTTTACTCTGTTCAGAACGTGTTTGAAACGAATTAATCTTCATTTATTTTAGTAATAATGCTGATGCATATATCATGTACACTTTAATTACAGAAAACATTAAATTAATACAAATTTAACAATTTACCGACATTTATCAAAACTGTGTACAAGAAAAAATAACATTAATTAATTCTTATTAATGGTATTAATAACATTCTTCAATATAACATAGCCAAAAATATATTTATTCCTGTTTGCACAATTGTTGAGCTCTTGAGATAATTAATTGTGTTTCAGATATATATATATATATGTATATATATATATGTATACTAAATCAATAAATCAAGCTGACTATTAAACACTTGTAAGCACAGAAAAACTCAACTTTAAATTAAGATCGATGTTATTTGTCAACTTAACTGCATCAATGGATCCATAAGTCATGCAATAAACATATTCTATTCACTTGCATCGCGTCATTATGTCCTATTACCATACATATATTTATCTGTATCACTCCGAGGGTTTTCCCGCTGCAGTCATTGTCTGTCCACCAACTACTTTACAGCTGTCAGATTTCGAATGGGGTTGGGGATAAATAGGGCTTTTGAGGGGAGCAAGGACTTTACGCCCTCCAAAGTCTTTGTGGCCGCAACCCTTGAACCTTGTCTATTCACTTTCTAATGGGCCACGTTGACGTTTTTAGACTGCCACAATATATGTGTTTGCTTGAAGTTTGTATGGTGCACATGTCTAAGCTCTAAGTTACCCCAACCCCTTGGTCAGCCCCCTTCTCAATTGTCATCATGCAATTGTGGAAGTGCAGAAGTGAAGTCCTTCAGCCCCCTTCTCCACTTGTGTGTATAAAAATCTGCAAAGGCAACTTGTTACATATATATTTCTGAAGTGGATATTGTCCACATTCCTATGCCTTCAACAGAGTAAAAAAATTGTTAAGAAATTTAATAAGTATATTACTTAATCAGAGCATTTGCCAAAAAAATAACAATAATGTAATATCTACTTAGTTTAATATAGAGTACTTAATAATGACAATGAAGAAAAAATACTATTTTTTTTTTAAATACAATAAATTTCAGTTGATTTTAAGAATATTTAATTTATATATTATTAAATGAATTGAGATCAACAAATTTGATTTTCTTTAATAAAATTTGAGACTAACTTAGAATATTTAAACCAATAATAACATTATTAACACTTTTTTTTGTTCTATCTAATCATTTTTCATTCACTTATAATAAATCAAATTACGCTGAGCTAAGCACAACATTTTGATAGTGTAAAGAGGAGACTTGCACCTCCCCGCCACATTTGCCATATCATTTGCATTATATGTGTCCATTTTGTGGCTTAGCATACGTCGCGTATAAATTGCATAATTTATGCGAATTATGCCGCATAACATTGTCCTCGTCAGTCAGTCGGCGACCCCTGCCCCGTAGTTAACCCTACAGAGTCCATAATTGCGCCGTTGTTTAGCCTTTGGGGTGCAATGAACTTGCAAAGTGGCCTTGTCCAGGACATTGGCATGTCCTCTGTCCCCGGAACTAAATTGTGACAATTGTCAAAACACTTCCTGGGTCCTCCTTCTGCTGGCACAAATCCAATTAGTTGGCTTTAGTCCGTGACACAATCACTCACTGGCTCACTCACTCAATAATTTAGCAGGGATTCAAAAAAAAGAAAGAGGCAAGGACGAGAGGTGGCAACAAGCTCACTTCCACCTTTTTGCGAGTCATTTGGTGAGCAAAACGATTCGTGTTGTTTCAATCAATGATGCCAATCAAAATGAGACCGATTTTTATGTCACAGAGTCTGAACTCCTAACCAGTGAGATAGAAAAAGGGAAAAGGAAGCTGCAAAACGGCAAGCTGTAAGCAACTGAATGTAACTATATTTATTAAAAAACCGTTTTTTGATTTTTAGACGAAATTTGCTGGTTTTTACTTGCAGCTTTTTAATAACGCACTTATTGTTTAACTCAAAAACTAACTGTTTGTAAAATTAATTTATATGGCAAGTGCGTCTCTAAGTGCGAGTACCAAAGCTTAATTACTGGGATAACATAAACTTTATGTTCGTACTACTTAATGTTTCCACTGCAGGCCCTCGAAAGATCAACTTCTATGATTTATATGCAATTTTGTGGCAAATGTTTGGTGTATTCTGGTCTTGGCTAAATCACATTTGCTTGGTTTTGGCCTGGAGTTTTCGGTTCCTGCAGCCGGAGCTAGTCATTAAGCTAACAACGCTGCGTATGCGTAATAAATAATTGAAATTTCCGCCCAGAGCCAAAGGTTAACTGGTGGGAAAGGGATGGAGGATGCCAGGAGAAATGGGGAAATGGAGAAAACGACTGAGACATTGAGAGAGAGTTGTGTGTTTTTAGCTTTTGGGCAAGTGAGCGCACCAAAGCGAAAATGAAAATAATTTTCATTGCGACTTGGAGAGAGGGAAACGCTGGGAGTAATGAACACACTTTTCGCATTTAAGCTTGCTGCAGCAGCACGCTAATGGGACAACAACAATAACAGCAACAAAAACAGCAACAAGCAATTCTATCAACACCAACAACAACTACAAGACAGCAACTGTTGCTATTCCAACTTGCTATCCTCACATTTTTAATTCCTTGGCACATTTGTGTAACGTGACATGAAATCCATTTGATGTCGCCGTCATCTTTCTTTCCAGCTCTACCTCTCTCCTACCCCCGCTTGTTGCCATCTCTTTCGCTCTAGCCCTGCACTTGTTAACAAACAAACACGCTTTTCTACTTTTTATTGCTAATTTTTATTTTATTCCTTTTCTTGTGTCTTTGCACTGAAATATAAGAGGGGGGATTGGTTGAGGTAGAAGTTATACCGTGACAAAATTATTAATTTCAGATTTTTATCTTTAAATTCAGAACACAATTTTTAGACTCACAAATTGGCAAAAAAATAAATATAAATATAATTTGTATTTAAATCCTTGATATTTTTTAATGATCTTGTTAAGCGTAACATTTTTAAGTTAAGAGTTAATATTATTTTTCTCAGCGTTGCAGAGGAAATGGGAAAAGACAGCGGGGAAAACCGGGAAAAATACAGTGGGAACAACGAAGCATTTTAACGCGATAACTCCCCTGGCAGTTGAGCTCATAAATTTATAAATGAGCCAGCGACTGTAAAATGCGAAACGAGCCGCGACGACACTGAAACTCGGTCGGAAAAACCAGTGGAAAATAGGGAAAGGGTAGGGGGAGATTGCCTTGAAAAGCACTCATCATTTTTTTCCATTCATTTTGACAGAAATTTGAGATGAGTGAAGAGTATCAAGGCGGTGTCCTGCAGTTTGTTTAGGACGAATATTGACAAATTTACTCCAAACTCTTCGGATTTCTATTGCTTGATTATATTAACAAGAGCTAATAACCAAATTTAAATTTATTTACAAAATTAAAGTAACATTGAATATTGAACATATTTATAGACTAAAAATTTTAAATTACAAATTTAGATAAATTTAATATTCTTAATTTTTAAATATTTATAGATTAAGTTTTTGATCTGAGTTCAATCATACACTTCCATTAATACTAACCGCCCTTTTCCATTCGTGTTTTCTATGTACAAAGATTTAATTTCAAGTTAAAACCAGTTCATACATTAAATGGCATCTTAAACCAACTATCTTCAAGAGTATTTGCTTGTTTGCTTCTGTTAATTTGAAATCATTTCCCTTGCTGCTTTTGCTCTTATTTATTTGTATAACTTTTGTCATTCATAATTATTTGGGCTGTTTGTTTGTTTGACTTGTTGTTGTCGTTGGTCCCTGACATCGAAACATCGGAAACGGAAACAAATGAAGTATCAGACAGGGAAATGTGTTTGCTTTATGAAAATTGACTGAATGACTGACTGAGTGCTAAGAAGCATTCGAGCTACTTTTAATATTTCATTCGCAACTCATGAATTTGTATTTCAAGGGAAATTTTAAATATGCATTCACGCTTTTATGAGCTTCAAGGAGGAATCAAATTGGTGTGCCTGGAACCCCGTGAAGCCCCTCAATTATTGTCCATTTGGGCGTACTACCATTTGTTTATGATTTTCTATGCCATGATTAAATTAAAATTTCTTTATTGGCTCCGATATTCTGCTGCGCTTGGTTGAGTTTTCTTTGTACATCTCTGGTACTGTTGGATGTTTTTCAGGCCCAGCCGAATGCAATTAGCAAAGTTTAATGTGGAAATATTGCCAAAAAGCCAATAAAATTGAGGGTGCGGTCAAGCGAGTTGATTGGATTTCCACGAGATAAGCAAGCAGTTATAGTTATCATTATTACGGATTTTAACTCGCATGCGGTTTTTACCCATAACTTCGATAGCGGCTAATAAGTTTTATATATATATTTGATAAAGAGTTTTAGTCAATGCACACATTTAATTAGATCGACTTTCTAGTATTTAGCTAAATGAAATTAAACGAATTGTAAAAAATATTTTTGTATTTGTTATTATTACTCATACAAAGCTTATTAGTAGCATAGAACTAAAACAAAGAAAGAATTAAACTTTGTCTTTTTTAAAAAATCTACTTAAATTCAAACCAAGAATTTATCTCATATCTTGTAAGACATCGAGGCAAAAAACTTTAATTTCACTCATTCAATTATTGAAGATTTAGAGGCTTTGATTGCGGGTTTCTGCAATTTCAGAAGCCACAGAGTGAATGTTATTTATCTTTTTGTTAAACATTTCTAAAAATTTTGAAGAGTTAAATTAGGACAAGTGCTTGACCTAAACATATTAAGTTTTATAAAACCAACTTTAACCCAAAAAATGTTTAGCAATGCATCTTATATATGACAAAATGCAAAAATTTAAGCCAAACCAAAAGCATAATCACACGAGACCCAAAAAATATATAAAAGTCTAGACGAATTTAACTTAATAGTAGCACTTAACCCCAACTAACCTTTCAGTATTTTTGCCTGTGTTTTTGTGCGAGCCAACCCCAAACGTTGGCTGAATAATTGCCATTTTGACATTTATAAACATATTTTAAATAAACTTCAATCAATGGTCTCAGACATACTCACCCAACTTGGCCCAAAGCAATGCAAATGATAGACTCGCAAAAAAAGGTGGAGAAAATAAAACAAAGCAGAGGCAAGCCGAAATGGGAAAACAAAGAGGGAAAATCACTGAGAAAAAAGGGGGGGACGGGCCATGCCTTAAAAGTCAATTTGCCGCAGGCATTGCTAACAAAACATGAAGCGCCACGACCAACAGACAATGCATATAAAAAAGGTGCCGAATTTTCCACAAATACACGGGCATCATCGAATTTCCATACCCCGAAAAAAGAAGGGGAGAATTTCACGCAGCTTAAAAACCGCACTCACGCACAAAATATTTTTATTTACCTTTTCGCCGGAGCGACGGGCGGTTGGCTGGGCAAACAATAAACCACCCGATTCTCCAGTTACGAATACAGTATCTTCCCAGGTAGCTCGACAAGAAATCGGGCACTAAAAGAGCCTTATTTAGGACGTTTACATGCAATATTTACACGAAATCTCTTACAATAACAGTTATGCCTGCCAATGAACCCCCTACTCCAACTTAGGAGCCAGCTCCAGTCCTGAACCGCCACAAAAGGCATCCACTCAATTGTTATGGGTGAGCTTGGTTTTCTTTGCATTTCCCAGTCTCCTTTCCACATTATTAATTTGTCAAAAAAAAGAAGGTGAATCGAAAACAATCAGGGATGCGAAATTGATCACTTCAGGCGCAATATGCTTGATAATCTAATACGATTGAAGTGAATGGCAAACGAATATATTTGGTGCAAACATAAACGCCGTTTATCCATAAGGCCAATTATCCACTATAAATAAATAGTAGTAAACCCAAAAGCTAACAGCTTTCAAAATTGTAAAATTATATTTATTTTATTTTTTTGGACCTAAAAATTTGTTGGCCTGTTAAACCTCTCTCTTATACAATAAACCTTTTTTAAAAATATCGTACGATATTATGTTTTGTTTTTAAATACCAATTTTTCTGCCAATCAAATGAATAAAAAACAATATCACTATGGTTAAATTGTATTTCAAATTGAATTCTTGGTTAATTAATGGATACATATCCCTAAAAAATAGTGTGCTAAAAGTTTTTGCTTAAAATTTTCTGTAGAATACAAAAATAATTTTTCTACTCCAAACCTCTTTTTTGCCCCACAAAAAGATACCTTTTCTGATTTAGAGACACTCAAAATCAATCTGTCATCATCCCTGAAAAAAAATGATGAGTCTTTGCCAAAAAGCTTCGGTTCCGGCGAGTCCACGTATAATATTTTAGCATATCAACTGATTTTTCAACACGTAGCCGCATAGTAGGCAAGGCTACACAAAAAAAATTGCCATCGTCGTCGAGCCGTATTCATATGCAAATACATAAAAGGCGCAGCCAGAAAACCGGGGGGCACAGAGAAAAAAGTAAAGGAAAAAAGAATAAAGTGTATCCGCAAAAAGCGCGTTGCGCAAATAGCGCGCTTCCTGAAATAATAATTCAAATACTGTGATAAAAATCGACTATAAACTCGCATGCTGTGCAGGAAAAACCCCCACCCATCGGGCACCCTCCATATATGCAGTCCTACTACCCGATTTTCCCCCGACGCCCCCTCGAGTCCTGTTTGGTGCGTACGTGCGCATATTTCATTCCCTAACGACCCCTTTTAACTGAGAAAATGTGTTTTCGTTACTTTTAGCATCTTTATCAAATAATAATATTACGCCGCACGAACCCAAACGTCGTCGAGGAGACCGCCAGTAGTCCCCATTTTCCCCAACTTTCAAGCCTCCCTCCTTCCCACCTATAGCTCACCCTCTTTTCACCCTCGATACCTCCGAAAAATATTTTTTTGTTTTTATTCCTTTGCATTCTTTGCCATTTTGCACTTGGAGGTGGAGTGGGGAATGTAAAAAAGTATTATTGAAGAAATTGAAGCGGATCCAAGAAGTTAACATAGAAGTTCAAATACTCTAGGGGTTATCTAAGATTTCTAATAACTAAAGTTTTCATTACATATATTACAAATATTTTTAAATTTAATTCCAATTGATTAAATTGCTAAACTGTTAAATAAACTGCTAAATATATATTTAGAAGCAGAAATTGTTTAATTTGTTTTCAATTGGTTTAATGCACATGTTTATTTTCCCTTATTTTAATTTATAATATTTCTTGCTTACATGAATTAACATGGTTTAAATTTTGATTATAGTAATATTTAAAATAACTTAACAAATTAAATTTTTTAAATTTACACGTTTAAAATTTGTATTAACAATTTTTTTTGGGACTAATAAGCCTTCTATCAAAGTCAAGCACATTTAGTTTCGTCATTAAATTTTGATAACTGATCCAAAATTTATAAAAACGATTTTAGGTCCATCTCTTCTTAGTCCGCCATTCACAGAGTATCAAATAACCAAAAAAATCAGACAACCGGTAAAGACTTGCTAAAATATATTGAACAAAAGTTTACAATGCGACTGCGAGTGGATAGTGCTGAATTGGGGCCATGGCAACAGCTTCGACACTTTTTTAACGATTTCCCGGCCAACGAGGACCTTCTCTTTTATTTTTCTTTGGACATTAGTGTTTTGCTTGATTTCTGTTGGGCTCAATTGAAAAATTTGCATGCCAAGAATTATGCAAAGCGTGGGCAAAGAGGCTGCTAGAGCAAAATCGTCGGTGAGGGTCAGCCAAAAACAAAAAGGTTGCTCATTTCTTTACCTTTGAAACAACTAAGCCAGACCTCTATCCCTGTTAAATTTTCCCTTTTCCTTGGTTTTTATTTTGAACACAATAAGCAGCAATTGAAACCATCGAAGATCATTTTATTTATTTCATTCTCTTGGCCTTCGCATTGGTTAACTTCGATTGGGTTTGCTTTCTCTGTTGACTGCAACCATTATTCTTGGCGGTAATTGAACAACGTGGCGCAATGTTCTGGGGCGTAAATCAATGTTGCAAAAAAGTATTCAAGGAATAAAAAACTGCTTAGAACAAATGTCCCTTTTTTGCAGACACTCCTTTGCCACACGAACGCCCACCAATTGAGGGACGATACAGCTTCATTTTCATTGATGATATTGCCGGTTTACAGAGAAAAAACCGGATCTAAAAGCTTAACACCCGCTCTCAACTATTAAAAAAAACATTTAAATTTAAATAGAATAAAATATATATAAAAATTTTCCTTATTGGCAATGCCAATTTAGACTGTGCAATTTCAAACCACTAATAATATTGTTTATTTTATACAAAAATTTGTAAATGTAAATATAACTTCTGCTCCATCAAAAAAATTTTTTTTTTATTGTTGTTCATTTTTTTTTATGTGCGTTTTGGTTTGGAAATTTTGAATATGATTATGCCCTTAGCATTTTGTTGGTCACCAAACGGTGATTGAAGGCTAAGGGCAACATTTTTGTTGACCCAAAAACCTTAAATATTTTTAACAAAAATGCACTTAAATTGTCAACTCCCATGGGGGACAAATCACCGAATTATGGCACACGTTTCCATGCATAATTAAAGTGTACATGACCCAAAAAGCAGGCAGCGAAAAATTCCATTTATGAATTTGAACAAAAGGTCAACGCGCCCTCAAGCACGTTGCCAAAAGGGATCTCTGGCAAAGACAAAAAACATTTTATTTTACAGCAATTTATGAGTATATCAATATTTTACTGTTGACCCACGGGACTCAGGCTCCATTCGGCAAGTAATTAGTATCATTTCGATTTTGCTGAGCACTTCAAAGTTCAAGAAGTTCCATTTCAATCGGCCTAGCGTACATATTGATTTCGTTTTCCAGTCAACGGTTTTCGTCGGAATCTTACCGCCTCCCTCTGCGAAATTTGGGCATTTCGGGCTCGCGGCTATGTTCGACACGTGTTTAGCAGACACTTTTCTGTTTCTGCCTGCTCCTTCGCCGCCTGGCTTCTATAAAACACGTACTTGCAACATTTATATTGACAATGACAAGGCGGCCGGCGACGATTCCAAGGGACACCATTGGCAACCCACGCGAATTTGCTATAGATTTTTTTTTTGATGTGGTTAATTAGACTTGGGGAACAACAAAGTGGGAGCAAATCCCATGGAGATGAGATACAAATTGTACAATTGCTGTCTGAACAGCGGGCGAGTGGAAACGGCTGTAACTGAATATTTTATGCTTCAGGGAGATTTGACAATGAGGCCGAAGGAGGTCAATGGATTGACTTAGTCGAATACTGAATGCTTTGCAAAATGTAATAATAATACCATAAAACAACAAAATTCTTTTAAGGTTTTAGCTAGAAACAGTTTTTAGCCAGAAACAATAGTTATCAGCCTGTAGATTTCTAAAAGTTTTAACGTTACAACAGGCTTTACTAAAAATTTAAATTAGTTTTTGGTGCTACTTTAAGACAATATGTATTTGGCAACTTTTGCACTTAATTATTCAAAGATAAAAGCATAAAATGTTATAATAATCTTCAGCAAAATTCTTATATAAAAAAATAAAATGCTCTAATAATAAGAACCCTGCGTTATAGAGCCAGAAGCAACATGGTAGATATTTAAAAGCATTACAAAGCATAATACTAAAAATTAAAATACATTTCGGAGCTACTTTAAGGGTAATGTGAGTATTAAACTTTCTAAGAAAATATCTATTTTTCGTAACTTTGTATTTAGTTGTTCAAAGATAAAAACATAAAATATTATAAAAGTCTATAGTTAAATAATCCCATGCTTAAATATTTAGGACACTGTCTTATAGAGCAAGAAGCGACATGGGAAAATAAAAGTTTTCATTGTTTTTCCCAGTTAGTGTCTCCGATCTCGCCGCCACGCCCCCTAGAATCGTCAACGCCCGCCCTCTTGGATATCATCTGCCGCTGGTTGCGCACCATTTAGCAGTCAGAGTCACGTTCAAGACTGCAAATCGTCGTTGGCCCTCCAGCAGCCAAAAAGCTAGAACCTACACTACCATCACTACTGTGACTGCTACACTCGGCTGCATGATTTTGGGCATTGTCGGCGTGGTAATTTTTACAGCTTGTCACTTGTTGTTGAGTCCTTTCCGCCCGTTGTGTTTCTCGACATCACCATCCCCAGCCTCCGAAAAGCCGCTGTCATTGCCATTCAGTCAATTTTTGGTTACTAGGCCCCCGAGACGTCTTTAATTGAGACCGGTTGCTGTTGCTATTGTTGGGTTTATGGCCACCCCGCTGCTGAACAATAAAACTGAAGAGCAGAAACCTTTGACGTCAATAAAAAATACGGAACATTAAAACGAGATCCTGGATGGGGGTACGGTATGGCATGAAGCTCCCTTTTGGAGGGACTTTTTAAAGTCATTGCAGTCACGCATTTTAAATAGGTTTCGCCAGCCAGAAACCTCGGGCAGCAAAACCGAAAAAACGGAGCCCAAGCGAGCGATTCAATTTGTAATAGTTGGCATATCTCCAAACCGCATTGCCCGGGGCCACGAAATCTTAAGGCCGTACCCTTGTCATTTCGGTTTTCATTTTTATGTCATATTATAGATTTTTCCCATCGTCCACCGCCGCTGTGCCTCCGTCCACATACGAGTTCATTTTCATTCCTAGCATGGATCCGGTGCCGGAAATGTTGTCGAAATGAGCTGATTTACCTCGGCACACATATCACACATAAAATTGTGGTAGTTGTGCTGGCTTGGCTTTGATTAAATGTCATTGATAGCCAACTACACTTGAATAGATTACAATTTTTAAGAATATTGTTAAAATAAAACACTAAACAATACACAAACTATTTGTCCCAAAGCTAAATTTTAAACTTTTTTTTCATTAAATAAAAAATACAACCAAAAACATAAGTTTCCACAAATTATTATAATAATTATTATAATTATAATAACATTATAAGCTAAAATTAGGTTGTAAAGAGTAACATTAACTTAAATATTTAACAGTTTCATTTGTCAAAGTAATTCCCATGTACACAGAGGTAAGCTTGATTCTCTGCCAATTGATTTGCTTTACTATTACTTTCCCTTGCAATACCCTGATTAATTTACTGTGTCCCTCACTCGGACTCTGACCGAATCTCATCTGGCATATAAATACAATTATACATTTAATGAGGATGAAAGTTTTGGGTTACGTAATCCAATATGTATGCACAGGTAAAGTAAAGTGCACACTGATGGGTTATACTCAACAGAAACGATAAACATATTTAATTGTTCAATTAGTTCGACTGCAATACCATAATGAGATTACGATTCATCGGCTGTGGGAGTCCGTTTGGTGAAGGCAATCTGCATAGGATATGTATTAGTGTGTAATGCAATGTGCACTTTGTAATGTTAATTATCAATTTTAAATGCGAAGATTTCTGAAGTTTATTTTACCTATTATCCCTTGATCGTGAAATTTGGTATTGGTAACATATCGGTGAGTTGAGGGACTATACGATTTAATAATATGTTCAAATTACGATAACTTATTGGCAACAAAAATGTTTAACTTACACTAACAGAACTTATTAATAATACCATTAATACATTTATTCTAGAATGACATTTTTTGAAATATCATAGATAAAGTCTCTCAAAACTCGTTTTCAATTTAACTCGATCCAATCCGCAAAATGCACAATTCTCTTTTATTGCGCGGTGAAGATAAATTCAGAATTTCTTCATTGAATATTCGATCCCCAGCGAGCAACCGAATCCAATACAACTTGAATGCTCTGCTACTGTGGTTATTGCCCCCTATTTGAACACCGTCTAAATGTCTACCACTGTACAGTGGGCATAAAACACCTCTTTGGGAAACTAAAAACATCTAGCATAATTACCTAGGTAGTTATTAATTAAAAATAGGGATTAAACCAGTTTGTATTAAATAATATATATGTATATATTATCGATGGATGTCAAGTCTAAATGATGTATTTATATCCTGATCTACAGATCTTGTATTTATGACCAGAAAAATCCGTGTTGCGCCCCTTGTGCACTGAAAACCCAGCTTGTGCCTCTAACCTTGCCTCATGTTGGATGCCACGTCTAGTTTTTGTGGGGGCCCCAAAAGGAAACTAAATTCGTGGATTGTTGCGCTCTTTGGCGTTTTGTCCGGGGTTAGCCTTCTACTGACATCCTCGGTTTCAGAGTTTTTTCCGAGGGGAGTCCCCTTTTCGCCCAGAACAAAAACCGTAAAGCGGATGGCATGAATGAGAATTGTCGTCCCAGTCTCCCGACATTGCTGTCTCTCTCACTCGGCCTCTGTCTACTGTTGGTGCCGTCTCTTTTTGTGTCGCAGTGCTGCCATTACTTAAACAGTGCGCTGAAAAATCAAAGCAGCAAAATATCAATATTTTATGATCTACGCTTCCTGTTGCTAGACGACAAGGATTTCCCAGTCATGCGGTGCTCCCCGATGCCCTGGAAATGAATTAGGATCACGGGCATGATGAAGAGCAGCCTTCAAAGGCGGTAACTTAAAAATGGTAACTTACATATACATAAATTTAAATATATTTGTATAGTTTGCTGAAATTCAAAAAGGCACCCTCATATAAATATATTTTGGAATTTGTCTACAAATATATACTATAATAAATAGGCAAAAACTAAAAATTATTGCTGTAATTTCATAATAATTAGTATTAATAAATTAGTAAAAAGTATCATGTTAAAATTGTTTTTTTTTCTTTCGATATCTAATTCGATATCTTAAAATTACTTTCTTTATAAAAAGCACTTCGTTTTGATTAAATGCTTATAGTTATATTCCAAGATATCAACGGTCTCTCCCCATTTGAAAGCCCCTCGCCCATTTTTTTTTTGCACAGCATGCACTTGTAGCAATAGTTTTCCCTGCTACATATATTTATTCCTTGGCTAAGTTCGGTTCTTGCCCCCGCCCCCTTGAGGTTTTAGTTCAGTGATTTTAGGCAGCGACTTCCTTGGTCCTCTTTCGATCCTTTTCCGCGCGAGGAACGGGAGCTGCAAAAAATTACATTTCCTTCAACTCGAAAAGTTTTTCGGCTTGAGAGTAACGGCCAAAAGGAGGCAGCAGCACCATCAACCAACAACAACCAACAACATCCAACAAGGACAACACAGGAAGAGGATGTGTTCGGTTCTGCGTTGCGGTTATGTTGCTGGTGGTCTGCTATGCTGCCTGCTTGTGCGCATTTCCAAATCATTTATCATAATTTTGTGGCATTGAGTGTGGCCCAAAGCCCTTGGATCCCTCCGAATACCCCCCTTTTCGTTATCGGGCATCTAAATCGTTGATAAAAACGTTGAACCGGGCCTAATTTATGTGTATATTGGCATTAGTTGGGTGTGTGTGTGTCTTTGTGTGTGTGCGAGTGTCAGGCGTATTATTAATTTCTAATTTGCATAACCTACAAAAGCTTTGAACTTTAAACTCCCCACTCCCCATTCCTGGGGATATCACATCTGTAAGCTGGCGAGAGTAAGAGCGTGTCTATTATGCAAAAGTTTTCCCCAACAAAAGTTCCCTTAATAATTCTCTCCTTTCGGTTCGTTTCGGTTTGTTTTTTTTTTATTTTTTATTTTTTGAAGCTGTCAGAGCAATAAATCGACTGGAATGGGAAAGTCGGGGCGAGATGTTGGGAATGGGCACGATGATGGGTTAGCTGCCCATAAAGGGAAGCCAAAGTTTCGGGCAAAAGTGCGTGAGAGCTTTTTAATGGTTGCACTGGATCAATTTTAATTATATTTCTGTGCTATGTGCCTGGGCATTCAAAAAGGCGAAACTTTGGTTACGGGTGTTCTGGGAAGTTTAAAACAATAAAGCCGAAGGGTAAAATAAAATCCAGACTACAAGACAGTATTTTAAGTACCCATCCATGCGATTTTAAATCGTAAACATTAGAAACTAAAATAGTTAAATGTTAAAAAACGCTATAACAAAACAATAAAATGCCACAACTTTTTTAACATGGGAAATTTAATTCTTGCTTTGGGTATTCTAACCTACTTAATAGCACTTATAAACCTTTTCATGTATATTTCAGAAACTTACCTGGCTATACACCAGCTCTTTGAGTTTTTAATGACCTACTTTAACTACCTTGCAATATTTATTTAATAGTTTAAATTACTATAATCTTAAGGGGTTACATTAAAAGACAATTTTTGTTAAGCAGACGTTTCTCCATTAAATAATTTCAGAATAATTTCTGTCACCTGTGGAATTGATTAATATACTGTTTTTATACCGTTTTCTAAACAAGTAATACCAGTTTAAAAAACAACACTTTAACACCAGTTTTCAACATTTAAATACCTTCATTTACTAATGTTAATTTTCCTTTCATAAGTCGGCATCAATTCATATCAGCATTAAAAATTGAATTTTTAATGGAATTATTCCAAAGAACAAGATAACCCGCTGCGATTGAAAAACATTTTACCAAAAATTGTTTTTGAAATCGACGTTTTTTCCATTAAAGAATTTGTTAATAATTTCTGCCAGACCTATGAATACAAAAGAATATTTTTAATTAAAGACCTAAAATAAGTCCTTGTAGCCTGGCATTGTTCGTTCAATGAATAAGAAAACTGGATATTTATCTTCCTAATCACATCCACACATTTACCATTAGAATATGCTTCATTTGATCAAAGGCAGCTAACGAAAATCAATTGTCTGATATCTTTTGTGCTTTCCAACCCAATCGACTAAAAACCATCACCGGATTAAATTTGGCGCAGCTCCACACCAAAAAATAAACATGAGCATGCATACGTTTGGAAGAATATATCTGTTGGAAAATATAAGTATATTGTCGCATATGAAACTACGTTTGCACAACTTTTTGTCCGCATCGAAGTTTTGCAAATTTAGCTTGGCTGCTGCTGCTGCTGCTGCCAATTTGGTCCAATCGATTTTGTGACTAGTTCAGAACATTTTAATTGCGCATGCATTGGCCATAAATAAATAATACCCACACAGAGCTTCATTCTGCCGCAGTTATTATTTTGCTGTGTTGTGTAGTTTATTTCACCAAAAGCATAAACTATCAACTTTTATGAGTGTGCAACACACACTCAGCACCGAAATATGCAAGGAAGTTGCTCTTAATTCCAGTAAATAGTTTACCAAGGACCAGACAGACGAAAAAGACGAGACCAGAAACCAGACCAGAAGACGTTAGCCAAAGTTTTCGGCAAAGAGCATAAATTTCTATGCTTGGACAACACGCAATGAATTGCTCCTGAAATACGCTTTCTTCCCAGAAAAAGGGGAGGAGGGGATTTCCCCACCCTCGGTGAACTTTTTTCTGCCTCTCTGCACATAATCAAGTTTCAATTTTCAGTTGTTGCTTGCAAATTTTTTACAGAAACTATGCAAAAGACCGGGAAAAAGAGTTGGGATTGTGGGCTGAAGACTGACCAACAGTTGTCAACGATGTAATTTCTTTTTGGGCAGCAAAAGGCTGAGGCGTAATTACACTAGCCAACATCGTTAGTAAGAAAATGTATTCAGATAAACAAAAATATAATTGTTTAATAAACTGCAATTAAAATAAGAAACATTTTTAGTATTAACCTTTAGCTCTAGAAATGCCTTCGCATAACGTTCTATTAGATAGAAAGATATTCGAAAAATATATAAAGAGCTTAACAAATTATGAAAGAACAAATTAGTTTTCAAATTGGATTTTGCGTTCCGGAACGCAAAGAATAGTTAAAGAAAATGTTTGATTTGGTAAATTAAGTTGCAAAATGCATACTTTCATGAAGCTGAGTGTTATCTTTTAAAGATGCATATCTTTCTTCTCTATTCTGGTCCCTAACTCGATCTGGTTTCACAAAACCCGTTCCAAGTTTTTCCCACATTTTTACCAGCAATTTAGCAAACGTCTTTTGGATTAAATTAAAAAAATAAAAGAGAAATCATAAGGAAAAAACTGTACAAATCAGTTGCACAGAAAAAAGGCGAAAAACTTTCAGCTTGTCTTGGATTTTTGGTCGTTTTTTTTTGTGTGAACCATTTAGGACCTTTTCCTACTTTCTGCACTGATATTTTTTAATGTTTCCTTTTTTACGCTGCTCGTTTTCTGTTTTTGGCCACCAAAAGACGTTGCTTCCACAAGGATTTCATTTAATTTGCTGCCCCCACCAGACCCAGGCCCCCACTTGCCTAAGACTTCCGCCCACTTTTGGGGCCACAGACCCGACTCTAAAGTTCATTTCTACGCTCATTACACTTTTGCTTACGAAAATTGTTTTTCAAGCCGCACCACGAAGAGATAGGGAAAGATAAATGCGGGGATTGGGGAGGTAAAAGATGAAGGAAACTGGGAGCGGGTTAAGCGACTTTTCCTTTTGGGGCGCCCAGCTTAGCTATATGGTTGACTAATTCATTTAATTCAAGAGTTTTAATAAAGTTTGTGCCCGAGCACATTTCCCTGACCCTCCTTTTCCCCAGTTCCTGCCCGCCGCAGGACCCCAAAGTCCGAGGCCCCTGGCACTTCCCCTGACCCTTGACCGACACCCACTTGGTCACTTTATTAAGCGCATAGCTTGAAATTTCTGCGCTCTTTTTCGGGGGTCGTCGCTTCCCACTTTCGGATATAGCCGAAATCCTTTTTGCCCCTGATATAATCAAAAGTGTTGCGGCCTCTAGGTGCACAGAAAGAAACTTCTGAGAAAATTTAAATTTTACTGAGAAACGATTTCAAAATCAGGAATATAGAAGTATAATAATTCATGAGATATACATATATGCTACTTAAAATACGCAGAATAGTTACAACAAATTTTACTTATTTTTAGGAGTTTAAAATCTATTAACACATAAATTTTATATGAATAAAAGTAAAATCCATGAGAATTTTCATTCTGACTAAAAAAATGGTCAATGCTAAAAATAAAATATCAAAAAGTAAAGTCACTTAAAACCTTTTTTTTATTTTAGATTTTGTTCATCATATTCGATTTTTTTTTAGCTTCTAGCTTCTTAATTCAATTTATAATATAAGTAAATTCAAAAAAGTAAATAATATGTTAGATAAACAAAAATATTTTTGGCCAGTATGGACTTGTACTTCAACTTAGTCTTCTTTTTCGGCTCTTTCCAACATGTGCAATAACTCATTTTTGTGTGGCTCAGTTGGGGGAGCCTTTCAAAAATGCCTTGATTTGCTTTGTGGCGTGAAAACCTTTTTTCTCCGTCTTTCTTTCGGTTTTTGCCGCGCGCTTGTATATGCAAATTTGTTTGCTCTACTCTGTAATTTATTTTAAAAAATTTGTTAGGCTTATCTGGTTTTGGTTTTGGACCCCCTCGTCCCCTCGACCACCCACTTTGGATTTCCCTTTGCTCTTGAAAGTTTCGCTTCGCTTTTTTTTTGTCTGGCGGTCATGAAATTTGCTTGAGTTGCTCAAAATTTGCATTTTTATTGTAGTTTTCATAATTGGCAAAAGTTTTTTCTCGGTCTTGGCTCGCTTTCTGTAAATTATATGAAAACTAATAAGTGATGAGGATTCGTTTTTGGCGTTTTCAATGCACAAAGTTGGAAACTCAATAAATGAAGAGCGAATTGCCAAAGGCTGGGATACTTTAATGAGAAGGGAGTTGGTTGAGGCAAGAAAAAGAAAGTTAAACAAGCTTAAGCCACAAAAAATTTACATTATTTTACATAAAGATCAGTTACAGTTTCTGAAACCTTAATATGTACTCATATTTAAGCAGACAAACAATGTTTCTTCATGTTGCTTTAAATTTACAACCCGCTCATCATAAAAGAGTGAAAGTAATCACATTCGAAACTCATCTATCATAGTAAAGCCCACAAAGAAAGTGAACAAAAGTTTCCCTCAAATAGAAATAATCAATCAAGGTTCCTCGGTGTTCCGCCCTTTAAACAGCAAGCTTTTCTTAAAGTAAAAGTTGCGAATTCCCTCTACGGTTAAGGCGAATGCCAAAGGAGTCCATCAAGGCGACCATTGACTACAAACCCCAACCGAGCTGGAAATCTCCAACTTATGTAACCGCATCCTGTATAAAGAACTTTTCCCATCTAATCGCATCTCCCACGATTTTCAGAGAAGTAAGTGCAACCGCAACGACAAAAAGGAGTTGAAATCTCCAACCTAGAAGGGGTTGGCAGAAAATGAATGAATCTTTAATAGGGTCCAAGGACCGAACGTCGTCGCGCCACAAATCTCGTATATAAACTGAGCGATGGGGGCAAGCATTATGCATTCTTTGCTGCAAAAACCACATAAATCTGCCACGAGCAACCCCTAGAAATTTGCGGGATATATACATATATAGCGGATGGCGGATGGAGGCTTGTAGAGCGAGCGATCCGAGCTGCGGCATTTTCAATATGCGTTACACGTACGCATTAATAACTAATATATGCATATACAGAGTAACAGACTTGCAGGGAATCATGCCCGACTTCCACATCTCATTGTTTGCGCACAAACCATATATTTTATATGTCTTCTATATACGTGTAAATCTAAAAACTGCTCATATCCTAGCTGGCACATGTATGTATTGTGGTATTTGCAAATGCGCGGCACAAATATCATTACCAATGCCACTGCCGAGCAATTTCATATCACTCGGTATCCGACAGATATACTGAACAAGGCAAAGATTACGAAACAAAGCCGAGAACAGCTCATTGTTGCCGTTTATATTAACTATTTTTTGCTTGCCCCTATTGTCATGTACAGCTTATAAGTAATATTCAAGAGCATCCACTTTATTGCCAATGGCCAGATAAGATGGATGAATTAATAAAACAGAAAAGTCAAGGAATAAGCATAGCCGAAATGAAGAAAGAGGACTACATATTAATCTAATATGTAGCTGCACTTTTCAATTTAAATGTTCTATTGTGTAGTTTTATTAAATTTTCCAAAAAATATTTGACATTAGATAATTTCACTTCATTATTCGCAGGCATTACATTGCAAGCATTGCACATTTACACTTTATTAATGGCATGCTAGAATTCAGTATCCAATTAAATTCAGGTAAATATGTAGTTTAAACTATTTTGTATGACAAATTCCTTTCGTTCATGCTTTTGTGATAAATTATGGTTGATTTGTAAAATTGTTTTGTCCTCTTCTTGTATGCATATTTAATCATCATACGTTAATATTTTCACAAAACGTTATTACTTCAAATAATAATTCTAATGTTTTATTTTAAAGGAACCCGACTGAGTTTAATTTAATTGATTTTTAGAGCTGAGAAAACATTAAGAATCCCCTGTTGAAGTGGCAACATTTTTGTTGGCAGGCATCAGCTTGGCGTGTATTTGGAATCTGCCAGTCGTTATGCTGCCACTGACCCCTACCCTCGCAGCCTGAGCTTTTCCTATTGTTCCCGCACCCCGTCTATAACGCACTATATACCAAATCCCACCCATCATCAGTGGATGCCAGTTTTCCAAGTGCCAAGTTTAATCTGTTACAGTTTCCTTTTGCTGGTTTGAGCCTCGTCCTGTTGCCTGGCACCCACACTCCCGTTTTCCAGCCCTCTCGTTCGCATTTCCGTGTCCGTTCTAACCGAAGTTCCGTTTGACGCCCCGCAGGCCGAACAGTAGGCCTTAATAAGTAAAAATAATATTTTAAAATCAGTTAATTAAATTCAATTAACAAAATACATATTCTAAAAAAGATTCCTAGATATATAATTTACTCACAATAAATAACCTAACCACTGCAATCGCAATTTTATATTTATGCTGCCATTTTTGGAATTTATTTCAATTAATATTGTTATATAAATAGCTTCGTCTTACTATTTTGGGCATAAAAACAGGAAGTATAAAAAATTATTGCTTTTAGCTTTTAGAATAACATTTCACTGGCTTAATAGCCGTATTTCCCAAAATTTTATATATATTTTTAAGGATAAATAAATTTCTTTGGACCCCTAAACTTATGTTAGCTTACCCACTGTGGGTCATGCCAAATGCCGCTCACTATCTAACTACAGAAAGGCTGACTGGGTCAATAGAACGAGACAGCGGATGAGAAAGAGACGGGGCGATGGGCGGTGAAGGCATAGGCAGAGGGGGAGGCAGCTGCCATTGTTTGGCTGTTGCTATTTAAAGCGCATTTGCTGTTAATTTTGCCAGGCCGTTTGCGTTCGCAAAGCTTTCGACGCGCACATGCCCGGATATCCGGTTTCCCACGCATGTGTACACTGAACAAAATATATCTAAGGCGGTAACTTCTAAAACAACTTCTGTCTGTGGCTATTTTCCTTTTCATATTGTTTGTATTGAATTTTTGAATACAATATACCCAACTTAAATAAATCTGGAATTTTTTTAGATTTTACATTTATAAAACATCCATCAACAATTGTTAGACATTACTTTAAATTAATATATAAATAAAATGAAGTAGTATTTAATCAATGAATTCTCAGATGTTTTTCAAAACAGAATATTTGAATACTTTTTTTTGTTTATACATCCTGAAACCGAAAAATATCACTATTTTTTTCTGTGCAATATCTGTGTGTGGTAATTCCGTGCGTATTAATGTGTGTGTGCTAGCTAACCGCCTGACTGCTCATTATGTATTTGGCTGTCTGTGTTTAACTTGCAGTGTCTGTGTCGGAGAGAACTTTAATTGAATAATTTTCATTTTCAGTCATGAATATTTCTAATGGCCAAACAAATTTTTTGAGCAAGCACTTGGCAAAAACTGCAAGCCCGTCTGCATTCGCTTTGTCTGTTTGCTCAACTCCCCCGTCTACACCATATCTACCCCACTCTTTCCCCAGCTGCCATCTCTATCTGCTGCCATCTCTCTCTCATTTTGTTTACCTTTCGGGGTAGTTTTTGCAGCACTTTTAATTATATGCACACAAAAGGCCGCCACAAAAGCAATTCGCCACCTTTATTGATGGTTGCTTGTTGATTTTTCGGGCCACCCAGGATCTGAACCGGGATCGGGGCCAAAGCACAGATGCAGACGGCCATAGTTTTTCCGGCTGTGAGCGGGAATTTCATCAACTTGTTCAAAAATTCAAATGTAAATAAATCTAGACGGACAGTGGGATTTCCGGACGAGGAGCAGGTGGTGCTGATGCCTGGCCCAAAAGCGGGCAAAACGGGGCCTGGCCAAGTGTTTTGTTAGCATGCCACAGCAATTTTCAATCGCCTGGACAAAAGTTTGTTTGTTTGTTTGTTTGCTGGTTGCTGGTCGGTTGGTCGAGCCGGTCGGTCCGATGATGCAGCTTTCTGCTTTTGGCATATTCGCTGCACTCAGCACAATTCAGCCCCGAACCAGAGGGTATATGTACATATACCATGCCAAGCTGCTCCTCTCAGACCTCAATGCGCCTAGCAAATTGGTACATTGTTGTCTCCCGAGGCTCTGGAACAGTGGAGTGGAGCAGTCTTGAGAATCTCGAAAAGGATTGGCTCCGATCAAGAATGCTTCCCCCTAATTTCAGTTTTTGTGGGGTTACTTAAAAGTTTTTCTGAATATGGATATATACAAAGATATTAACATAAATTCTTTATTCCCACCATATATTTATTGAAAGCGTAAGCTAAAGCCACTTTTTATACCCTTGCAGAGGGTATTATAATTTCAGTCAGAAGTTTGCAACGCAGTGAAGGAGACGTTTCCGACCCTATAAAGTATATATATTCTTGATCAGCATCACTAGTAGAGTCGATCTAGCCATGTCCGTCTGTCCGTCTGTCCGTCTGTCCGTCTGTCCGTCCGTTTATATGCAAACTAGTCTCTCAGTTTTAAAGCTATCTGCATGAAACTTTCCCAAAAGTTGTCTTTCTATTGCAGGTAGTATATAAGTCGGAACGAGCCGGATCGGACGACTATAGCATATAGCTCCCATAGGAACAATCGGAAAAATAAATGAAAAAAAATTATAACTTTTCTGTTTTTTATTTTTTTGTTTAGTTCTTCGACATTTAGTAATGGTTAAATATTTCCGATTTACGGATTAAATTTCATCAAAGTCGGACGACTATATCATATAGCTCTCATAGGAACAATCGGAAAAATAAATGAAAAAAATTATAACTTTTCTGTTTTTTAATTTTTTGTTTAGTTCTTCGACATATAGCAATGGTTAAATATTTCAGAATTATGGTTTAAATTTTATCAAAATCGGACGTCTATATCATATAGCTCCCTTAGAAATAATAAAAATATATAAAATAACTATCAAATAATTGAGCTGCAAATCATCATAGCTTCAATGTTTTTAAACATATACGAAAGTAAATCATAATTTTAATGTTTTCAAAAATGTTTAATTCTTGCAATAGCTGCAAGGGTATATGAACTTCGGCTTGCCGAAGTTTGCTTTCTTTCTTGTTTTTTTAAATATTTACAATAAAAATAGTACTAAAAATTTAAAGCCAATCATAAATTGTAGCAAGTTTAATAAAAGAGATATAAACAATCCAACTATATTAGTTAGACATATCGAAATCGGGATTTGTACGTAATCAAATAAAAACATAAGAAGTTAAATTGAATGCATCACTACAAAAATGAAAGAAAAACTACTTCCGTATAAAAATAAAACTAAAAAGTAATAAGTTATATTAATTAGTTTTATACTTTATAATTTAATTATACTTTAATACTGTCGGTAGTTTATTTTCAAGTCACACCTACTAAAACTAAAAGTTCCGTTGTTTTTTTGGTATGCAATTAAAATAGAAATATCAGTAAAATTTAAATTACTTACCCTAAAAAATTTGAATTTATGCTCACAAATATATAATTATTATGTCATTTTATTTATTTATTTTATTCCCTTTCCAAAATGTTTAAAGATTGATTTACCAAATTTCATTGTGATCAATTAATAATTTATGTTGGCAACTTTGGTCCTCCTTTCTCATAAGCGAATTAATTTTTTGAGTTATTTAATGTTGTTTACAAAAAAGTAAACACTCAATGTCTATCATAAGGGTTTCAGTACATCTCCAAATCCACGCTGTCAATTGTTCATCCCATTGTACAGGTGGATCGCCTTTGCCATATTTGGAAGACGTCCAGGCAGGCAGCAACTGCAACCTTGACTGCCATTTCTGGGATGGATAATGGATGATAGATGTGGTGGGGGTGGTAAATAGGGGGCTTTGGCTACCTCCCCTTCTCTATTGGTCAAGCCAAGTGGCTTTTGAGTGCTTTGCCTGCCCGCTTCGGCCGTTGTTGTTATTATTGCCATGGATGATAAGTGCCCGATAGGGCATGAACCACCTCAACTTGCCTGGTACACTGCAAAACTAATTCAAAATGTTTCACTTTTTCAACAATATTATGACTTACACATTAGTTGTATGCAAAATATAATACAACACACAAACGATGAAAACGTTAAAATTGAATTATATTACCAAAGTCATTGAAATTTCTATTTAAGTAAAAAAAATACTTTTGTCGTTAAATTGTACTTAAAGCACAGATAAAACAACTTTCCAAGATTTTGTCAAACCAAATAAGTAAAATACAAATTTATTGGAGATATTAAGCCAATCATTAACATTTTTCCGTGTAGGTGTCCCCATAATTATTTGCAATAATCTAAAGCTAAATGGGATTTGACAGTTGATGAATTGCACAGTAGTTCGATTGGAAATGCACAGGGAACCGACGTGCCGCTCGATTGTGTGGGTGGGCGGATTTGTTTGTCGGGTGGGTGGTCGTTTGTGTCACCAAGTGGGTGACCTCGATTCGCTCTGCACCACCCGAAAATCCAGCTTAGTTATGCATAGTTTGGCAGTCAAAGAGTTTGAGCTGCTGATGCCACAGATGCCTCTGTTGCTTCAGGTACACTAATAATATCTTATCCAGTAAGTGGTCCTGCCCAAACGGAATTGTGTTCGGGGAAAAGGATTTGAGCCTCCGTCGATGTTGATTAATTTCAGTGATGGACCGACTGAGCACTCCGATTTTTCACAGGAAGCTCTTCTGGCCGGCTTTTGCATTATAATTGAGTGCATGTCGAAATAGGTGACTGTTAATTAGTCAGACGTGAATCGAAATAGGAAATCAAACACAGTTGAGGTCTGCGGGGACCTTTTAGTATATTGAATTTTGTATTCTGTTCATTTTGGATATATTAGGAAGGAGATTGTAGGAATTTTGCCTTTAGAAATATTAACAATTTTTACCCTTTTTAGTTTCAATTAAAATCTTTGAATAAATAAAATACTGCAAACATTTTTAAAGTATTATCAATATCACAATTAGAATCCCTGTCTATTGTATTCATTAAAAAACGTTTTCCGTTGTTTATTTTCAATGCCGTCAATGCTTATTAATATTCCGCCATTCTCCGACCAAAGCCCGATTCTTGAATTGGCTCTTTTGAAGTTTTCCACCCTCAGCTCTGATCTTTTGTAATTGAAACAACAATCAGGAGATTTTTGCATTTTTAATAAGCGAATTCCCCATGCCACTCGTCTACACATTATTTGCACAATATTTCGCATTTGCTGCATACAAAAGTAAACAAATTTTTCTCTTATTGTTCCAGCCGTTCTGCTGGTCCCACGTAATTAAACTTTGTTGCTTCAAAGTCTGGACTGGTCGCTCAATTTGCGGCCAACAAAGGCGCAGTCCAAACATTTTTTTGCTAGCAATTGAAATGTGCTACGCATTGTCCTGGCCATTTTCTGGCCGGCAGACTGACTCCATGGTCGGATGGCAAAACAGGACACTGAGTTGATGGCACTCCTCTATCCAGCTTGTCCTGCTGTAAACTGTTGTTATTTTAACGCAATTTTCAAGTGGAATGCAAATTGTTTAATGATTTCAATTGGAAAATTGCTGGAATACTTGACAAGAGGAACGAAATGGTACCAAGAAAGCCAAATTAACCATTGGTGAACCACGGCCCATGGATGCCCTTCAATGAAAGGGTAGAGCTAAAAACAAAAATGTAGATATGTTTTCTGGAATATGATTTAAATGGATACAAATATATTTGAGCATTCAAACCAATATAAATGTTTGGAGGAACCTAAACAGCTTAGAATCTCTAAAAAATTCGAACACTTAAATACATTCCTTTAATTATCGTTGAAGGATATTAATAATAGTATTTTAAACCCAATATACCTTGTTGTCTAGGGTATCAAGGAAATAGCGAAGGTCACAACAATGGACCAGCTCACCCGCCCCAAATGTACCCTTTCAGCTCCCATTCCGCAGTTGAACACAGAAAAAATAAATGGGAATAAAATGCTTAGCTTAAGGTCTATAGTTTTTGGTATTGGTTTTAATAATTGTTATTTCTTTTGTTAAGGCTTAGGCAAATTGCGCCCAAATACTAAGCCTAATATTTTGAATTCAAGAAATCATTTCTTAACTAAAAGAATAATATAGATATTTATTTAATAATATGTACAATGTACATTAATAATTTAATGTTCAAAACATTTTTAAAATTATTTGGTTAATGCTAGCATTTTAGGTTTTTCTGTGTACTCAGCAACTCATCCCCTTCAGTCTGCTGCTCTTTGTAGGTCCGTGCATATAGGCATATAGGATAGATGGAAGGGTGGATTGGCGGGTGGTCCTTCTCTTTGCTGCATTTTTCGTATACCGAGTGTCTGATTAAATTAAGTTGATGAGACGGGATCCACCCAGCGCCAAGCAATCTGTTTGAAGGACTTTTGTGTTATATTGATGCATTGTGTTCCTTTCTTTCTCCCCGCAGCAGTTACTCAAACACTCGACTACTTCACTCGATTCGTTCATTTAGTTCGTTTGCATTTCGGCTGCTTTTGATCGTGCACAGAACCAAAAAATTGCAGTAGGCAGAGAAAAAAAAATATTTTAAATATAACTGTTTTTTGTTTTCAGTTTGTAAAAGTCTTTGAGAATTAATTAAAGTTTTTAAATAAATTTTGATTCGAGAAATTATGTTGGTTTAATATCATTCTTATAGTATGTCGATAATATAATTTAGCTAAGCTTAAAGATAGTATATCCAAACAAGCTATTTTATAATATAAATTAAGATAAGTTTTTTAATTGAACCAGTTTTCCCTGTGTGGCTGTGCGTCTGTTTCAGCTTCTGTTTTTGTTTGCCTTTCACGTCGAAGGAACGAATAAGCGCTCCCACTTCAGCTACTGCTGAATTTGTTTATCATTATTGGCATTAAAAGGATTCGAAATTGTTTATTGTCTAGCCAGGAGTCGGCAGCCTCTTCCCTTCCCTTGGCCAGCTTGACTTTATCCTGTGTGCCAGTCATTCCAGTCACTTAGTCAGTCATCCAATCGAAGACTGACTGTCCTGCCTACGTGCCTCCGAGTGCAGTTTATTTAGACCTTTGTTTCAACTGCCTCCGACATTGTCGCCAGTTTTAGAAACAGACTTGTGCTACCCTCCCTCCGGACAGTGTCCTAGAGGTCATGGGTAATGTGTCCAATTAATTGATCGATGTGGGACGTAAACTTCAGTGAACTCAATTGAAATGAATGAACTTTCAAGGTGAGTGTGTGCTTACAAAATTTCTTAAAGCAAAACTGAGAAGAATTTCGATGAACCGAACGGAAATTTATGGTCTTAAATTTACAATATATTTTACTATAAAGTGTTAACCAATATTAGATTTAATTGACTATAATCTTGAGTTAGTAGTTAAAATTTTGTTGCTGATTAATTTCTGATATAAAATTATAATTTTATGTTTGATTGAAAAAAGTACTCGGTCGCAATAAATTATAGGAAACGCACAACTACAAATAACTAAGAGACTTTTTGACATTTTAACAATAATTCGTTGATTTAAATTTTCCAATCGTATGGGCTTATTGATATGCATTTTATTGTAAAATTTCATGAGTGCCTACTTCATTTTACCTCTGGTTGTTCCTTCGCCCCACTGTCCTTACGTCAGATACTATCCACTCTTGTCCCCATTTCCGCTCCTTGGCAAATATCTACTCCTTTTTTGTTTGCGAGTCAACATGCTATTTGTAATTAATTGTTTTTGCTTGATGGAGCTTCCCAGCCCACCCTGCGATCCCCCAGTCGGACCCACTCAATCTATCGAGCCCTTTCGGTCTACTTCTCGCAGGAGACTGCAGTGCAATGCACGATTTATTGAGAAATCAATTGTTTAACAACAGGCAATGGAAACCACAAGAGTTCTTTGCAAACAAACTTCTCGCCTCGAGCCGTCGCACATCCACTTCCCTTTCGCTTCCTCTTCTTTTCGACTTCCGTTTGTTGATGCTTCCGGTGTGGGTGGTTTCGGTGGCCGATGGATCATTGTACGGGCATTTAATTAAATCGATGACAAAATTACGCCAATTAAAGGCGTCGTGTTCAAATTGGTCTAGCCGGTATACATAACGTATACGCAGCGTTGTCTGTTCCAGCTTGTCAAATTGTAGGTAAAAGTTATCAAAAAAGTTTGTTCTTCCACTCGCTCGCCCTGCTGTTCTGGACTTTCTGACATTGAAACCCATCAATTCGTGTCAATTAATTTGCCTGAGACGACAGTGCCACGCCCAGTCTCTACTGCCGCCTTTTTTTTGGAGGCGAACTTACATGGAAAAAATATATTTGTAGCGCGATTGATTTTTTTATTAACTAAATATATTCAATTGGAAGCATCTCTATACTAAAAAAAACGATTTAAAAATCGTTAAGACTTTAACATTAATGTTGATTTTGAAATATTTTCTTTTAATATGCGAAACTTGGCTTGTACTCAAACAAAACAAAAGAAAATGTTTAAATAAAATACTTTATTAACAGATAGGCTTGATCAAAAACCAACCTCGTATCAATTCTAGAATCAATTTGATACCAATTATTGAAAATAAAAGTATTAGATAATAACTAAAACAAATATATTTTTTTGCGTTTCAAGTCATTGTTTATTTTAACAATTCAATTTCCTATAAGTGCTATAAAAACAAATATCTATTATTAAATTTTTTCTCTGTATTAATTTCTATAGATTTTTACGGAACTCTGAAAGTAATATTTTTTTCTCTGTGTAAGCCGACAGCTGTGATGCCAAAAATGTCTCTTCCTATGTATAGTTTGTACCGTAATATAATTAAAAACTTTTGCCAGGTGTTGCAAATTTCTCAACTGCTCTTCGGCCGAGACTTTCGTACTGACTTCCGGAGAAATGGAGAAATGGAGAAAAAGACGAGATCTCTCGGAGGAGCTGGTCTGTTTTCTGGTGTGCCTGTTACCTTTTTTAGGGCTCTCTATCTTCTCCCCCCACTGAAAAGTTGATAAAGTTTTGCGATGAAGGACTTTAAAACGGGGTGAGTGGCGGTCTGCGCAGATGGACACTAATGCCTTGGCTTTCTGCTTTGGAGAGTTGTGTCTCTAAAACAAAATTTCTGTGTACCTTGTATGCCAGCATGTGTGCCTATCAGTGCTTGCAGCTCGTCTTCTGTTTACCGGCCTGCCAGACAGAATTTCCACAGATTCTGGGAACAATCAAGATGATGACGGCGATGACGATGATGATGACGAGGAATGTCCTCCCGATGGCGGTGGAACAATGACAGACTCTGCGCTCGACGCATTATGTTAGTTTGATATGTGTCTTTCGATTGTTTGCCTTGAACTCGACGATTGAAGTTTGCCTACCACATACACATCTAGATATTGTCCATCGAGGTTGTTGACCACACATGCGGCTGGCCAACCGATTGTTCGCAGAACCAAGTCCATATGTTAAATATTTAACCTTGCAAAGTAAATTTGGATGCCATGGAGCTATTGTTTGGTCTCGATTTTTGTGCAATCAACCAGGATTTGATGAGTGCACTTTGCAGTTTAATAAGCTTACTAACTGGTAATTAATAACTATTTTAAGTTTTTCTGTAAGTGGACTTAGTACGCAGTCTAAGGAAAACTTTTAAAATATAACTTTTTTTATAAAACTTCTTTTGCCAAATTTTATAACACGATACGGAATCGTATATACTATTTAATATGCGTACTACAGGAATAAACAACACTTTGTAGCACAAAATGTGAATGGATTTTATTAAATATGCAAACTACAGCCATTATCAAGAAGAAATTTCAAATACTAGGTACTTTGTTAACCTATTTCAAACAAATATACTGACATCAGGGATTTTAGCTGAATTTAAAAAAAAACTTCTGAAATAACAGACTTTCAACAGATCGGACCTTTTTCTGTGGGTATAGTTATTTTTAAAAAAAATTATACCTCCAATAACCTTTCTCTATTCTTTTTTTTACGATTTCTGGACTTTTAGTGGATCTTTTACTCTATGTATATTAATTTATCTTTATATCCATTCAAAAAATATTTCGATAAATTAATAACCTAGTTTATTGTTAGTGTTTCGGTCAGCAATATTTCATTTTTTAACTTTAAAATGTTATTTATTAAATAAAATTAAAATGGTTTTACTGCTTCTATTAAGTTCTTATATTTTTGTTTAGACCCAAATCATAAGCCACATATGGAGGCTCAACTATATGCCTTGTTTCAAAGTAAAACCCACTCGTGTTGTGTTTTGCGCTTTTACTTAACACATTTTGGCTTTCGTGCCCCCGAAACATATTTGCAATCCGTGTTGCTGGGGCCTTAAAACTCATTTTGCAATTTAGGCCCCGAAACTGCTGCATTGCCGCTTGCCGCTCGCTGTGTGCTTTGTGCTTAGCCATGTGGCCAGTAAATTCATAAACTGTGATTCCTCCGACAGTTGCGAGTTTGCCGGCACGAAAATCTTTGCCACAAAAGCCCCCGAGTGTGTCAGCGGCAAAACAGGAGAATGGCGAAGAAAGCGGAGAAAGCGGAGAAAGGGGTCGAACTGTGGCGGAGAAAGATGGCTGAATGGGGATATGAGCGGGGGAAAATTTGAATTGACCGCCTTGTTGTTGTTACTTATCCTTAGCCGCTGCTGCAACCATTTCACCATTTCACCGCCCCGCCCGCTCCCTTCTTTCATCATTTTGGGGTCTTTCGGGTTAGTTCAGAAAGTGCAGTAAAAACTTGCGGTAGCATAAAGACCTTAGACCTCCAGCTCGCACATACTACCCGTACCCTTACAGGAAAATTATACACTCACAAAAAAATAGGGTTTTTCCTGTTAGTATTGGTAGCTAGATTTTCATTTTATCAGTACTTAAAATATAATAAAATTAAAAACCATATGATTTGTTTCCTTATTTATTTTGCAACACTGTCCTTAACAACCAAGAAAAAAATATACAACATTTTAAAAACACAATAAAAAGTAAAATTATGCAAAAATAAATAAAGGAGATGTAATGTAGAAACTTACACACTTCTATTAAAACTAACCTAAATATTATGCTTTAGTTATTTTTATTAAAAATCTTCCGTATAATTTTTGAAATAGCATCCGCTTTCCCAAAATCCATTTAACATTTTTTTCGGAGTGTTCTCGTCATCCCCGGCACAAAAGACAAACTTTTGCGTGCTGCAATGGAAAAGTTGCCATCCAAGATGCGGAGCTTGGGGAACGCATGTGCAGCCTGTTTTCTGCGGCTGCGGTTTGAATTTGAAATTTTGCAGTTTGTTTTTAGCTCCCCGTCCTTGGGAAAAATGTGGAAACGGCTCGGCGTGCAGGGGCAAAAAAGCATAGATCACATTCGCTTCTTGTGCGGGTCGCGATGCTGGCGAAAGATGTAAACTTTTTGTCAATGCGGTTCGCAGCAGTGCGGCACTAAAAGTGCCGTCCAAGGACAGCAAGCGGCAGAAAGCGAAGGCAGCTCCAAAAAAACCATCATAAAATGTGTTGCGAGCTGAAACATGTTGAGCCTAAATCGTTAAAGTTTTTCACAAATGCACTTGCGGCAGATCTGCGAATCCTTTACCCACCGCATATTTCCAGCACACTCAGCGCAAAAAAATGGTCCAGAAATCGACAAACCTTCACAATATTAATTTTAAACCCAATATTAAAACTTCCAAAACGGTTTCCAAAACAAAAAATTTCCTAATCCACACAAAAACTTGTAATACAAATTGTTTTTATTTTGGGGCAAAGTTTGTTTCTTTGATTTATTTGATTTTATAAGGAATACTTAGCTTATGTACTGACCCTTAAACAAACTATGCTTAAAAATGTATTTTATGTATTGAAGTAACAAATTTAAGTTTTAAGTGCGTTAATAAAAAACTAAATATATAAAGCTATTTAATATGCAATACAAAAACTTTCAATATATATTCCCAGTAAAATGGGAATTATTGATATACATTTTTTGAAAAAAAAATAAAAATAAAGATTAGTTCTTCAAGATATTTAGTTTAATGTACGATGTTTTACAATAACAATTAATGAGCCATATTATTGCCATTAAAATAAAGTTTATTGAAATTTATTTTGTATTGTTGAAAAACAAAAGGCTTTTGATAAATAAAAAGTATGCTTAAATTTTTTTGAATAGCTTGGTATATTTAGGGATTTCATGGGAAATTTGGGCTAAGTGCATTTTACAGCGCGAAATTGCATGAAAGTTTTGCCTTGTATCCAAAAAAGCCGCTGCCGAAGCCTTGTTGTTTCTGCTGTGATGTGTTGCCGCTGCCGCTCCAATGTTGCTGCCGTGCCATTGCTGTTGCTGTTGCTGCTGCCACTTGGTTGCTACTGGGTGTCGGCGTTGTGTACTTCAAAAAATTTTAATTTAAACTTGCGCCATTTTGAAGGCTTTAAGTGGTTGCCAGCTCGTTGACAGTTGCTCCTGACAGGGCGGACAGACGGCAAAGGCTGTCAGTCCTGCGAGTCCTGTCTGTCGACCTGTCCCGCTGTCGTTTGTCCTTTGCCGCCGCAGCCTGTTATTAGTGCTCTCTCGTTCTGCCAACCATCGCAGCACCCCCCTTTTGCCGTCCCCCTTCAACTTTTGTTGCAGTTGCAGTTGTAGTTGCCATCGCTGTTGCGTTTTTATATTGCTAGAACGCGTACACACGAAAACAATTTTACGCCAGGGCATTGCGAGGTTGGAACCAGAACTTCTTTCGGTAAAATCATCACAACTTATCCAAAAACAAGACAACATTGTTATACACTATATACTTTGCATGAAAATTTAAATTTCTCATTGATAGGAATACAAATTGGAATTATATATTTGGCTTAAATAGATATTTTTTGCTCTGAAGACTTGGTTTCCAATGCCACAAAGCTCTACAAATTATTAAAAAAAATATTTTTTTTTAAACTTGGCATTTGGCTTAAATTATATAATATAATAATATGTTTCCTTTTTAAAAAAGTTTGTTTTGCCATTTATATCATTTTGTCCATACCTTCAATAATGAGATATACACGAAAATAAAATTTCAGTCGGTTTTGCAGATACTTAGATTTTTGCATCTAACATTTATATATATTGAATGAAATCCAGGCAAATGGGTTTGACCTAGACTGGATGAGTGTTTTTAGAATTCAAAAGCCAAATTGCATTAACACTCTAAGACCCTGAAAAGTACATTTAATAATCTATAATTTTCCACTGGTATATATCATAGTTAGACTATAAAAATGTCTGTTTATTTTTAATATAGTTCTTTGGAATTTCAGCCCATTCATTTATGCTAGATTAAATACTATATTTTTTGAAAGCAACCCACTCAACAAGTAGCCTTTTTGCAAGGCCAGAGTTTGCTATACAGTCATCATCGTCATCATCCAACCTCGCATCTAAGCCCACTCATCACCGACGACCTCCCAGATACAAGCCAGCTCCCCGATTTTCGCTGTTGCACATTTTTAGCCAGCCTGCAGTCATGTAAAGCTTTGAATATTTATGCAACAGCAGCAACCAGACGAACGGCCCCACCCCCATGATCACCCCAAATCCACCCACTCAGTCCCACCACCACCACCCACTTACATCCGCCCACATCAGCAGGGTCCTCTTGCAACAGTTGCTCTTCACTTGTAGCTCTGACACATTTTCAAAAAAGTAGGGTCATCATCGGGCTGGCTGACATTTGCTTAAAACTTGCCATGTTCAAGAGCCGAAAGTGGTGGGCGGGACGGGGCGGGCCTCGGCTTGGGCTTCAAGGAAAGTTTGCTGCTTTTTTACGCCAACACGCGTAAGTGCCCTAATTTTTTTATGTGGGAGGCAGTGTGTCCTGTTTTGCAGTTTCCCTCTTTGGCTTGTGGTCTTTTGTCTGCGACTCTGTGCCAGTTTTAAATACCCTAGATATTAGATAAGGAATGCTGGTATTCAAAGCATTTTTTCTACTCCGGTTGAATTGTGGCACATACAAATTATTTGTTTAAATATGATTAATAATAATTTAAAGCTGTTAAGGGAGTATTCTGCTCTAGAAGCCTGAATTTTGAGCATTATTTCAAGTAAAATTAAAAAATAAATAATAAAAATTTGTTTGCAATTGGCATTTTGAAAATATATAAAAAAAATAATACCATAAAAAATCAAAATTTGCCCAAAAACAGGCCGGTAAAGTGGGGTCTTAAAAAAAGGTTGCGGCCTGGTTGACATGAGTTCAACCCTTGTAGAGATTAATAACAACAAAATTAAACAAATTTTTCTTTAATAAAAAAACATTACTTAAAATGATTTATCCAATTTTTTCGACCTGTTCAAATGTTTTAAAAATACCTAAAATCAAAACTATTTAAAATCTAGGTCAGACGCTATAAAAAGTTGTACAAACAAACAAATCGGTTCAATAGAACTTTAAATATAATTTCAAACACCTCAAAAAAAGTAGTTTCGAGAAAAACGCGTTTAAAGTTTATGAAACAAATCTAATGGCTCGAACGTAACGTAACAAAATTGGGTGTGACTCCGAAAATAATACGAATTTTGAAAAATCCTATCAAAATAGGCATAAAAAACAATGTATTCAAATTTCCAGAGTAGAATACCCACTTAAAGTTTGTCATCATCTATTTTATTAATTTTCACAGTACAATTTTAAGTCAAAATTTAAGACAGGTTAACATAAAAAAGCGTTTGTAGATTAAATTGTTACACACTTCCATCCGGTGACCCCCAAGTGATAGGTAAAATTGATTTTTCTTAAATAATTTTAGAAATAAATAATAATAATAATTATGAGAACAAATTTTATAAAACCATTTCAGATTAACCTTTTTTGCCCAAAAGATTTTTTCATATATTATAAAATACGTTCTTCTTGACCAAGGGTATTTTAATTTTCGCAGAAACGTGAGTTGTTTTGAGCTGAGGATTGCAGTGGCGCGTTGATATTGTTCGATTGTTTGGAGGCGGCGTCACCGTCGCTCCTTTCACCGCCTCCACAGGTCCTTTGCCGTTTCCGTCGGTTGCGTTGGTTGCCCGCCCGGTGCGGTGATCTTTTTAATGAGTTGCGTTTTGTGGCATGGCGAAAGTTCTTCTTGGCGCCTTTCGCCGTGAAATGAGGTCGCACAAATAAAATAAAAATGAGAAAGAAAAGAGCGGGAGAAAAGCTTTTGTGTTTCCTCAGAGGTTTCCATTGCCACTTTTTTTTTTGCCGTACCGTTGTGCTGTGAAAAATACTTATTTGAAGAGAGCGCCCATCGCGAATTCGAATTCTGGGGGATTGGCCTTGGTAAGTTAAGTGGATTCGCTTGTTAGGCGCTTGCCGGCTTGCTGGGTTTTTTTGGTGAAGTGCCAGTAACCAACAGGGTTGGCTAAGTATTTACTAGATGGCCGGGTGTGGTGGATTAAATTGGCATAAATTCCGCCAGCTCCAGACATTTACTAAATGCAAAGCTAAGATGATGAAAATTGGCATCAAAAATATATATACTATTTATTTTAATATAATTTATTGGATATACCCTTGCAGATATCATAAAAGTAAAATATTCCTTAAAACGACTTTTAGATACATAAAACCAAATATTAAAAAATTTATAACATCAATTCAAATCTATTTTTACCATATTTAATAAACACCACAACTTCAATGCAACAAATGCAACTCGCTGGGAACCAATTGTAAAATGAAGGCTTTACGACCAACAATTAGTTGCAGCTCTCTGAGCCATCTTTTTGGGTACTCCAAGTCAAAAAACATATTGCTTCGGGGACTGTTCTAGTCAATCTTCTCTGTGGTTGAATAAACCAAACTCTTCTTTCCCGTTTTTCTGTTTTGTCGTATCTCTTGTATATACGAGACTTTTTGGTTGCAATTCAACTGGGCGAGAGCAAGAAAAATGCTTTTCGCCATGACCCATGACCCCAGGCATCGAGCGTTGGTCCATGTCGCATAACTCCCCGTTTAATTATGAGTTGGTTTTCGAGTTCATTATGAAGCAGCAGCTAAAACCCTGATACCCCATGCTTTAACCCCCTGGTTTTCATCTTCTGTTGGGGGGGTTTGTTCGAGCTCATGAACATTTTTGCACGTGAATGCAACAAGAACGAATAAAGTGCACGCCAAAAGCTGCACAATTTACATTTCTTACATTTGCAGTTGGTGCTGCACTCAGCCCCTGACTGCATTTTCCAGTGCCTCCCCCTTAGATTTCCCACGCCCAATTCCCATTTCCCCTGCCGGGCTGTCAACGCGGTTTTTACGCTGCTGTCACAATACACACACAAAAAGACAAACAGAGGAGGAACATGAATCCAGTACTGAATTCGTATAACGAAGTTAATCATACCTTACAAAATATCACTTTCCTTAGCTAAAATGTGATTGAAGGGTACAAGCAAAAGAAGAAGACATTTTAACAAATAATTTTTAATGAATAAGTGTAGGATTTTTTTTTAGAAACTTTTTCATTTTTTTTATTAAATAAAGATTTTAACTTAGCTTCCCCAACAATTTCCTAGTAAATTCTTTTGTACTTTACAGTGAGGGATGTACAATAAAAATCATAGCCTACTTCTAGGCAAGTAATATATGTGCCTTGGTAACATCTCTAAAAAACCTCCAAATCCTTTTGAAAAGTACAAAATTCTTTTAAAAATCCTGACTCCCCATGCAAGAGTATAAAAACAGACACCCTGAGTGAGAGCAAGGGAGACAGAATGAAAAGTTACTCAACGATGTGACGTGACGTCAGAGGTGAAATGACGTACACTTGAGGGATTTGTGCGAAACAATGTTTTTAAACCAAATTAAAATACGCAACGAGCACTTTACCCGTCATTGCTTGCATTTGTTTGCCGTCTTCGCCATCACTTCACCCGCCCCCCGACAAGCCGCAGTTAACTTTTATGCGAGTGTCCTGCGCGACTTTTGAAGGACTCGCTTTATCCACGCCCGACTTCGGCCTGTCACAGGTTTGCCAGCACGCGGCCCTCTCTCGCCGAGCTTTAAGTTTTATTAATTTAATTAAACTACTTACAAAGTTGTATCCCCAGCCATCCACGGCTGTCCAGCATTTGTTCCCCTCCTGACAAGCGAACAAAAACGTGTAGATGTTCATGCAAATATGTATGTTGTTGGCAGAACAGTAGTTACATGCACGGAAAACAAAATTGCTCGGAAATACCTGTACAAATTTGAGATCACTGTTTAAAAGATTTAGAAGACAAGAACAAAATAAATCAGTTGTGATCAGATTTTTATTCGAAATTAATTTAATATGCAAAGCATATAGATTTCAGTCACTTCAATTTTTCTCGCCATTCTAGAAATTATATTTTTAATATTATAAATGCGGAATTGAGATTGAATTCAATTTTTACCAGTGTACAAGTTAGAATGCTGAGGCACTAGCTTCAAAGCCACGAAGAAGCTGAGCTGAACTGTTCTCGACTGAACCTCGCCATGCCCTGTTTAGCACCTAACTCTCCTTGGCCGGAGAGCAACAACACTTTGTTTTGGTTGCCTTCTGCTGGAGAGGGGGTTAATCAAAGAGTTGTAAAAGGTTAACATTTGCTATAAATGTTGAGGCCTGACCATAACATTTTTTTGTTACATTGAAGTAATATATCTATTTGACTTGACTTAATTTAAGATAATGCAACAAAGCCATCTTTTTTAAACCTACAGTTTATCTTCAAGGTTCATTTTCATTGACTTATTAAAACAATCTCAAGTCCCTACAGTAAGTTTTCAGTCTCCTTCCGCTTTATGGCATTCATATTCCTTTGGCTTGTTGTCGACCTTCTTTTACTGCGAGTACCTTACCTGCGTACATTTGATTATTTAGCATTTAGTTGATTCCCCAACCCCTATTTTCTCCCCTTTTCCACCTGTTTTTGCATATATTTTCCATTTCTACGAGAGTGAGCTAAACATGATTTCAGCTTTCAGTTCTCGCTTGCCAGTACTTACGCTCGAATAAATTTTAATAGACATTCGGAGTCATAGTTGGGCGACTCCTTCTTATTTCCCTTTCCCTTCCAAGCATCATTTTATATCCTGTAGTTGGGAATAGTAAATGGCATACTGTATCCGAAGGTTATTAGGTCATAAATATCCAAAAATCATTTCCAAAAGTAGATTCATAGATAATAGCCGGGATAGTTAAATAAAATTTAAGTAATTTGTGTTTTACATGGTATAATTTGGGTATTGATTTAGAGAGTTTACACATAATCATTTTTAAACTAATTAGATAGCTTACCATCAAACAAAAGTAAAAATATTCCATTTTTAATTAATTAAATAATCTATGGAACTCAATTTAATTAATAAATTTCTATACCATTTAGTTTGTTACAGGATATATTTTGTTTGCAGCACATATGACTGCAGACTGCTTCCTTGTTTTGTTTATTTGTGTGCGATGGCTTGTGTGTTCGGACTTGGACCGTGTGTATTTGCATATAAATTATACGTAGCCGTTGACTTTGTGGCCTCCGCCGGAATGCCTCAAGCAGCAGGCTGGAGAACCGGAGAACTGGAGGACCGCAGAGCCGGAGAAGCAGAGGACTAGAGCGTCTGTCTGGCATTTCTGGCCCCTTTTGGGACGTCTGGTCGTCTAATGTCCGTCTGCCGGCATATGCTGTTTGTCCATTCCATAGCCCTCGGCCATGTTATGCAAATTATTTCAATAGGCCATAATATGTGCCGAAAAATTATTTAGCCCAAGTCGAGTGAATATGCAGAAAGAACAACACGAATTAATTATTTAACAAACACAGAAAAAGTAGCGGGGGCAGAGAAGAAATTATAATAAATCTGAAAGTAGGAGTCATCGATGCCATGGCCAGACGTCAAAGGCAGAGGGAAAAACCCACTGGAGCGATTTCCGAACCGACAGAAATCACAGACCACCAGCCATGGGCGGTCCGAGTTGGGCATTTTAATGATACAAGTTAAACAAAGATTAAACACTCTATGAAATTATTGAAATATATTAAAGTTGTTGTGAACTACAATTTATCAAAAAGGGTTTAACAAATATAAACAAATTAATTTCCCTAATAAGAACTAATATTTGATTAAAATACTTATACTTAAACGTTTCAATTTGTGGTTCATATGATGTCTAGGGTAAAGTCTTATTTATTGCCAGAAAACCACTAATGGAAATGTTATTTCCTTTCAGGTATTTGTTTGATAATTAACCAATTAAAATGGTTAACCTTTCAGTGAAGTGCTTAAGGAAAAATTCTTTAAGATCTCCAGGCCTGACAACATTTCCCTGAATTTTATTTCCACAAACGGTCGAAAAGCTTTTCCTGCCCGCAGAGCATCAGAAAGTGGATACTTCCGTTGACATTGAATTAAGAGGCTGGCTGGACAGAAAAAGGGGTTCTACACTAATAAACTAGCAGGAAAACATGCTTAAAGTGTTTTATGATTGCCCACCCATGCGAGAGGTCGAGATGTCGCGGCGTTGGCATTTTGAGCCCGCTTGTTCGCCCCTTTTCGACCACACCCCCTTTTCGCCGGGAATGTCCTGCTGCTAACCGCAAAAAGCAATCTACACGTGTTTTCAAAATTAATTGTTATGATGGCTTTTGTTGACGCCGTTTTTTTAACCGCCTATTCGTGTGGTACGTGTGTAATGTACAGAAAAAAAATCTAAAAAATTAATATTTTCACCCTAAAATATTACAGATTATTAAAGGAATGTAAATAAGGAATTTATAAGTTTACCAAAATCAAGTAATTTATTTTTGTTCACCTAAGTCACGAAAGCAGAGAAGAAAATAATTTTAATATGGCCTCATTAATTTTACAAATAGCTTAGTGTTCTCAAAATAATTCTTATAAATTCAAACAAAACTTTTAATGTCCTTTGATTTTCATTTTGTGCATTTTTATTCTTTTAAGATTATAGATATATTAATCAATTGTAGTTAGAAAATTAACAGAATAAACCAAAAACAAAATTTTAAAACTACTTTGAAGTAACTCTGCAACATTAATTTATTTAAGTGTTTCTGTTTATTTTCTCTCAGTGTTTGGGCAGTTGTGTGTGCGTGTTTGTAAGGGACAACCCGGCTACCGTTTGAATATTTGATGAGGGCGTTACAAAAGCACAAACACCAGCAATTTTATTTTGCTGTTGTTGTTCCCGCTTCTGCTGTTGCTTTTGCAGCTGTTTTTTTAACGCCTAAAATTATGCAGCATTAAACAAAAACCCCGCGAAAGATGGTGAGTGAATGCGACGGCAAGCGAGGGTAGTGAAAGAGAGGGCACGCTGTTGAACCCCGACGACATTTGTGCTCGCCATTTTTCACCTTATTAAAAGCTGCGCTGACCGCAAAAACCGTGGCCAGCCTGTTTGACAATTGTAAACAATTTGCTGAATAGGGAACCGCGACTGTGGGCGGGTGTGACGGAGGCGTGGCACATGCACATTTTCAGCCAGCAAAAGAAGCAGTTCGCCTAACAACCGCAAGAGGGTTTTAGAATATATAAATTTTCAGTAATTAAGTTTTGGTTCGAAAGCGGTTCTTCATCTGATATAGTGAAAATTGAAAAGAAATTCATGGTACATTTTTGTTTATTTTAGCTTTTCCCAGAAAACTATTGAATTTGGGAAAAAAAAATTTTCATAGAAATCAATTTAGTTAAACAATTTTATTTAAAACTTATTAAAAATTGGTATACCGTAGGATCTTAATAACAACAAAAATTAAAAGAATTTCTAAAACCAAAAGCTAAATAAAGCAAACAAGTTTATGGCAGCTTTACAAATTATTAATAATATTATTCATTTTTTATAAATTTTATAAATATATTTAAATAATATTAAAACTGAATTATTGAAATAGTAAACCATTATAGTAAACCGTTATTATTTCCGATCCGGTCCCGTCCGACTTATACCTTCAATATATAGAAGACTTTTCGTAAAAAATTATCCAGATAACTTAAATTCTGAAAGAAACGGTCGGACGGACAGACGGTCATGGCCAGATCGAATCTCCTGGTGATGCTGACCAAGAATATATATAATCTTAGGGTCGGAAATGTCGCCTTAACTGCGTTCCAAACTTTTGACTTAAATTATAGTACCCTCTGCAAGGCATACATTTTTCTAAGGAACCCTAAATGTTTACCTGTCCTACCAGCACTCAATTTAAAAATTGATAAAACTGCTAAATTCAAAATTCTTTTGTCCCGAACGGAAGCCCCTGTATGTCTGAAGTTTTTGGAATTAAAACGGTCCAACAGTTTTCCAAACCTATTTGTTAACCCGTTTCAAGTGGAGTTTCCAACAATGTCCCTTGTAGTGCTAAACTGCGCTTGGAAACCTCGTTTTAATTTCAGATGGTGGTTCGGTTTGAAAACCACATTTCATGGCCAGCGAGGAAGGGTTCGTTGGATGTTGATTTTGCCAAGGCCTTGAAAATAACCCCTTCCATCGGTTAGCTGCCTACGGAACGCCGCTTGGCTGCTTCTCAACTTTGATTTTTTGGCGGCTGTGGAAATTTTTAAATTGCCAACCCCTTCCAGCTCCTTCCTAGCTCTTATGCGGTCAATGCCGTTTAGACGTTTGGTCAGCCAACTGAGGCAGAATTCCCAGGGGGCGGATTTTCGGAAGGGGCCATGGACATGCGGTTTGTTTGGTTTTTGTGGGATGGCAGCTGTTGATTTTTCGGGGCCAATGCGTTATAATTTTCTACCATATATTTTTGTTGTGCCTCTGTATGGTTGGCCTGGCTTAAATTTTAAAATGTGCCTACACATATCGGTGGTGGTAGTCCCAAAAAAAAGGGTGTGAGAGGGGATGCAAACTGGCCAGCAATCAGGGGAAAATACCAATAAATTAACAATAGCCCCTTTAGCGTCGTCCTCCCTGCGTCGCCTGCATCTACTGGCTCGTAAATTAGCATGCAAGCCAAATAAATTAATTCTTTTTTGCAATATTTGCATAAACAATTTTGCATAATATGCGCAAAAGTCGGGAGCAGGAACAAAATAGGCAAAATGCACATGACGGTAAATGCAAAACAAGCGAGGGACAATCGATTAGTTCAACACTGTTGTTTAAAAATACTAATACCACTAAGTATGTATGCTTTTGTCTTGATGTTTTTCACTTACGTATTTATTTTGTTTGTTTTATTTAATTTGTAACAAAGAATAGTTTCTCATTAAGCCAATAATATTTGGTCAAATTTAAATAAAATAATCTTTTATCCCCATCCCAAATATAAAGAAAACAAAATAAATGTATTTATTTTTATTGGAGTATATTAACATATGCATTCTCTGTAACATTAAATATTTATTTTTTATAACTTCTTTGAATGCTTGCCTTAAAATTTAGTTTAATTTATCAGTTAAGTAACTTTCCTACCCCACCACTTGGAAAGTGCACTGCCTTGCGCTACAAGTTCCCTGCATATTTACCTTTCCGTTTGCCCAGTTGCATGACTAGACATTTTGCCGTCGCCTCCAAAAGGACGATCGGATCGAAGAGTAGTTGAAGAGATAGAGATAGTGGCTTATAGCCATATAGCCTATGCATAAACAACGGCAAAAATAACAACTACGGCACCATCACATGGCTGGGCATTTGACCAAGGGCTATTCGAAGTCCCTGGCCGGTGATTCCCCATTAGGCCCCCTGCCCCAGAGTCGACCATTGGTCGTGTCTGGCTTGTGCATTTGGCATATTTTAATATGTAAATGTAATTTCTCCAATGAGCTGACTTCATGTCGAGGCCCCCAGTTTCAGTCCGTCTGCACTTTCCGTCCCACCGATGTCTGCGGCTAATCAAAGACAAAAAGACGCATCACAGATGCGGACAAGAAAGATACTGATGACACAGTGGTCTGTCACAGCTTTAGTAATTAATCAGAAATTGCAATTCGGGGCTATCTGAGCACCAATTCAAAATAGCCAATAGATCGTAGACTACAAAAGAGACAGAGGGGTATCCAAAATGAATGCAGGCCTATCCGTACAAAATAATGTAAAACTTTGACATTGCAATTCCCAATAAAGCTTCTACTAAAAATTAAAACCGCATTTCTCAATTATTTTAATATATAATAATTTTTTTAAGTTTTCATGGCATATCAAATAATTAAACAAGAAAAACGCCTATAAAAATAAATTATTACACACAAATCAGTAGCTTTGCTGAGAACCACTGTAATATATATATATAAATGTGCATATATACCAGGCGTAAGTATTAAGAGAATCGGAGAATGCGAGAGGCATGTGCGGCAATTAATATTGTGCCCTTGTGCCCCCACCATTGCAGTCATCAGAATCATCAGCAGCGTCAACACAGCGAGTAACCGCATTACGCATACGCCGCGTATGTAGCGCGGTGTCGTTTAATAAAAAATGCAGAGGCTAATGTCTGCACCGCAAATTGATGTGAGCCAAATGCGCGCATAAACGACGCTAGATGGCGCACTTTACGCGTGCAAATTGGCGGGTCCTGCCAAAGAGTGAAAGAGAAGGGGTGTGGGCGGAAGAAAGAGATGAGAAGAGTGAGCAATACAAAAGCGAGACGGCCCACACAAACACAAACAAAGGCACACACACGCCAGCGGATTAAATTTACAGCAATTTCCCTTCTGTGTTTGGTTGACGGAAATAGACGCCTTGTTTTTCCATGCGCACACACTTGGATTTTTTGGGTATTTTGAAAATGGTGTGAAAATGGGAAGATCAATTCCTTACAATTGAGAAATAACCCTTCCTCCTCATTTATTGTTTGACTTTCTAAAGATTAAAACAGTAAATTTGCATGATCTTAAACAAAACAATGGATTAAAGAAATTTTTGGTAAACATATCATAACAAATCAGCTTTAACATTTTGGATGTTTTTACATAATACTTTGATTGCTTTAATAAATAATGGAAGAGTGATAATATTAATATAGACTAATTCCAAATAAAAATTTTCACCAAATTGATTTGTAATCTTCTGTAAATTCCAATAAATTCTTCAGTTTTTTTTTTAATTTTTATTCAATTTTTCTCAGTTTAAACTGAAACGAAGCCTTTAAAGTGTATTTGGGTATAAGCTTTTTCGCTACCAACATTTTGTTGTTGATGTTTCGCACTTTCTTTATCTCCAGCGTTGCCTTTAACTGCATTGTGAGCTTTTTGTTTAGTGATTTGTTTACCCCAACCAGAAAAGAAAAAAATAATAAAAACAAAAAAATTGAAACCGAAATACGATGCCAAAGGCTGCGACCCACTCCCTCCAAAATCGACCCATTCTCCCCACATCAAAGCGGAATCTCTGGGAGGCTTTATATAAAAGCTGTGCGGCAGACAGGCCATCAATACAAAATGGCATAGAGTTGAGTGGGCGTTAACAATATGCCACACCCCCTCGGAAACTCTAACGCCCCTCCGGGGGATGGGAAGGGGGGCTCGGAGGGGCATTCATTGTTGGCTGCCTTATAAATGCTGCGTATGTTTTGGTTTTTTGGCTCAACGACTCAACTCGTTTGCAATTTCTCTGCTGTCGCTCTATCAGTCGGCGTCCCTTTACTAAAATCACTCGGAAAAATATTATTTGTTTTTAAATCAATGCAAAAGTTTTTGCATTTGAAATTTAATATGATGAAATAAATCGTTTTAATATAATATATACAAAACAATGTTGATCCAAGTATTTACAATGTTTTGTTTTCTTGCCTTGGAAGTAAATCAAAAAAAATGTAGTAAGATAAATAATTTTGGAATCCATAAATCAATTTTAATATTTAAAATTGAATTAAAATATTATATGTATAAATATATATACCTATTATATTACCTTGTATTTTAAAACGAAATTTGTTTAACTGCATTGAATTTTCTTTTTTTTTTTCAAAGGGTGCTCCTGCTTTTCTCTTCCTGATCCTGGGGTCCTGCTAAAGTGTCTGCGAATATGACGCGTCACTCTGGGATCACACCAATTTGTTAAAAAACAGGATAGTCGGGGGAAGGTTGGGTATTTTTTCCAGGGCATGACGATGGTCTGATAAGGGGGAGCGGGATAGGCTCGTTCGTTGGTTCATTCACTCAAAATGTCATCAACGTTGAGACGACAGATTGCAGTCATTTTGCCAGCACTTTTTTTCTTGCCTTCGTTTCTGTTATCATCTGGTTTGGTTTGTTTGTATATTGTGTGTATAAAATGGGTTGAATAGAGAGGGGCGATTGAAGTGTTTAGAGAAGGGTACAAGTTTTTGTTCTTTGCGTATAATTATTGCGTATATGAATTAAGCAAGAAACTTGTTTGTTCAATAAATTGCAAAAAATAATTTACTTAAATTTTTAAACTAAAATTATTGATTAAATATATCTACTAACATTTTTTTTACAACACACTAAACTTAATTTAATTTAAGAATAAATTATTGTTTAAATTATCTGGCTGGCTCTCAAAGCTATGTGCTACTTAATTGTTAAATATTTCTTTGTAGGCTAGAACTCTATATCGTATATATGTTTTTAATGTATTTTGGTTTGCCTTTCTATTAATCCTCTTTTTTACTGCATTCACATTTTGATTTACAAAAAATGTCCCACAAAGACAACTTGTTATCCCATTTAAAAATCTCTTTTCGGACATGTAGCTCATCTGGACTTCTGCCTAACCGAATCAATTACGCGCAGTCTCCTCAGTTCCAATCCCATTGGCCATGCCGTTGACATTATAGCAGCTCCATCAGAGCCACTCACTCCATACTTTATGGGTCTTCACCAGGATGGCCGCCTCCATCATTTCTGACCCCACATCCTTTAGTGTCCTGGTGCGGAGCTGTCATCAGGTCAGTGAGGATGCGTCACTCATGCCAGATGACAGTGTCGAGAGTGGAGAATTAGATTTAAATTCGAAATCTGCTTAAAGGCACAAACAGCCAACGAAGAGAAGCCGTCCTAGCGACTTTATAAATTCCTTTTATTCCACTCACTCTGTCTCGAATATATGGGAACATCAAAACATCGTTATCGTCATCGGGCAGGCCAGAGCAGAAAAAACCAAAACGGAGGAAGCCAAACCGAACCGAACTCTACTAAGCTGAGCTGTGGAAATGCAATTCATTTTTCGCGCCATACCTGCACATAAACCATTCATATTCATAAAATTGCATAATCTCGAAGAGTCATAATAATCAAAAACATATTTGCGGCATGCAGCCCCACGGTCTATCCTTGCTTTCAGCCATAAAACTTCAACTTTGGCTTGGCTTCCAAATGTGCACTTCAAAAAATTCTCTTTTCTAAGAAGTTGCACTACTTCGAAAAATATTATTAAAAACAATACATATTGTTCAACAATTTGACATATTTTTTAATTAATATATTAAGTATTTATTAATTTTTTTCAGAATAATAATAGTTCATCTACATGACTGTTAGAAGTTACAGAATCAAGTATTTGTTTTTGTACTTATACCATTTTAAAAACTAATTAAAATCAATATCTAAGTATTATAACACTTGCTCATTTCATAAAATATATTATGAAGCCATTAGTATAGCTTTTGATTTTAATAATATTATTGATATTAGTTAAAAAAAAATCAAAAATTAATTAAAAAAAAACGCTAAAAAAAGTTTGGCTTTGGATAGTCTGCATGCGAAACGTCTAGGATCTATATATTGTACATGTGTTACATTTTGGTTGTAGTGTACTGAGATGGAAAATAAGGCAGTGGATGTTGATGCAGTGGAACGACTAAAAGGGGGTTTATTTTTTGATACAGGGGCGTGTGAAGCGGGAAGCTGCAGCAGCAATCGGCAACGGCAATGGCAATGGCGCCCAAGTAGGCGGAAATAAACGTGGAGGCGAGCGAAAGAACCAAGTTGTATGATTTTATTTATGCCACTAGGTGGCGAGGGTGGTTAAAAAGGGGGTGTGGAGGTCTGGGGTCCGGGGTCCGGGGTAAAATGGAGGGCAGATTCTTCTCCTAGTTCGCTTCCTCGGTTTGCTGGTTGTGCTGGCTCGTAAAGTTTAGTTGAACCCAGAAGCCGTAAAAGGCGTTGGCAGTGGCACACTCAGCAGTCATCATAAAACTATAAATTTCATATTTGCCACACACATACAGCACACAGCCCAGGATGTGGATGAGGAGGGGTGGGGCAACCGGGGAGAAACGGCATGTTATCATTAATGGTCGGTAGAACTATGATCATGATGATGGTGCTGATGACGTTGGCTTTGGTAATGTTTATGGTGACGCCTGGGAGTTTTTGGGCAAGGCCTGAAACAGCCTTTGCCTATGCACTGAAAAAAAACAAAATCGTAGCAGCAATGGGTTGGAAACTATAGAAAAGTATAAGTAAAAATAAACTTACGAAAGCGCATTAAAATTTACTTTTAACTTGTACATGATTATGCAGTTTACGTATTGGGCATTTCGGATAAATATTTTTATTATGTCTATATTATAGATTTGTGCTTTTATTAAATTTATTTAAATAAAAGAAGCCACATAGAAAAAAATTAAAAACAATTTGGATGTTTTTTAAGCTTCTTTGAGAAATTAATAGATAAGAAAGAATTGAAGGAATCAATGAAAAATTGAACGCAGGTCTGCATTTGATTGCATACTTTTAGGCATTCATAAATATTTCCTGCCAATGAGTTTCTAACTCTTGTAACTCCTATTAAAAATGTTTAAATAAGAAAAAATTAATTATTTTAATTATTTTCGGCAGTGTCTGGCCTCTTTAGCTCTACCTGCCACTAAGTGTTTTGCAAGTATATATATTATATATACGTTTATTCCGGCGTGGGCCTGTGTGTGCTTTGTTATGTAGAGCATGCAATCATTTTATGACTCTGAGTCGAGCCGCAGAAATGTCAGGGGCAGTCCGCCAACCATCCAAAGTGTTCCGCCCCACCCGGATCATCCCCCGCCCATGGAATCCCCATGATTCCCAGCCCCCGTGACCCCCGTTTGCTGGTGCCAAGTGTTGCCGCAAATTTAATAAACTAGAGACGTGCGTTTGAGCTCTGCTTTTTATTCTGCTCTCGGTCAGAGGTTGAGAGCTGCCTTTACTTAAATAGTTTAGCAACTAGATCAAAGTTTTGTTTTCGGCTTTTTACTGTTTCGGTTTCTGTATTTGTATTTTCGTTTAATTTTTGATTTGGTTTGTGGGTCACAGGGGAAAGTTTTAACTTGGTTTGCTGCGGGCATGTAATTTATTTAAACATGTTACACATAAAGGGAATGAAAAATGTGAGGCGAAATGTTGCTGCGGGAGTTGAATGTGTCTAAAAAAAACAATTTAAAGACAAAAAAATGATACAAAGTCCCTTATTGATCAATTAATTATAAGTACAAAAAAGTGAACAAGTTCATTTTAAGGGGGAAAATAATAAGTTGTAAAACAAAAAATTTGTAAATTAAATACAAAATAAATTAATTAAAAGTTAAAAAAAAATGCAAACGAAGGACAGAAAACCTTTAAGTTTAACACATTTTTTTATTTAATTAAACAGATGCCTCTCATACTCATACTCTCATACACCGGGTAACTGATCATTAAAAAATATAGCCCATAAGGATTTCAATTATTTGCATTAAACTTATAAGGGTTTTAAGACGTGATTTTAAAGCTGAAACATAAAATGTTTTTGAACTGAATTCAAAGGCCACTGCTTAGTTTTTGGAAATATGCACAACGAATATTGCTATTTATTCTTTTGATCCCATCCTCAAACCTCATTACCGATTCAAAAAGCAATACTGCCATTGACAAACATTCGATGACTTCGTTTTACCAATTACATCGCATTGCTGTAAAATTTAACAGTGCGAGTTATGGCCATACTCGAACCATCTCGAATGATGTGCCATTTCTGCAGCATTGCATTAGTTAAAGTTCGCCCATATAGCAACAATCAGCGCCAGAATGAGAGGGGGAAGTAAGGGCAAACGAGGCAGCACTACTGCGGTTATTGCCGCACGAAAATTTGTAAACGAAACGGAAACAGCTCGTAACGATTTCAATGGAGAGATGACATGGACATGTCGACCAACTAGGACATCTTCGATGCTTCTGATGATGGCGATGGTGCTGGTGATGATGTCCTTAGGGATGGGTAGTGTCGAAAACTGACGCAGAACACTGGTGACTTTTCTAGCCATTTATTGGTAAAGGATATTTGAAAACAAATGGTGTAAAATCATGTTTTCAGAAACTAAGACTTAAAAATTATTATATATAGCAAGGCCTCTTTACAGCTCAACAGCAATTCCTCTAATATTTTCTCGTTCTATGTTAAACATAGGAAGCTTTTCTTCAATTTCACACTAAATTCCATAAAAAGCGTAAACTCAAAATGTTCAATGAAATGGAATAAATTTCTATTCCATTTCAGTTTCATGAGTTTTGTATGAAAAGGGACCTTAAGGATGACACTAATCTAAACAACAAAATACTCAAAAATATGAAATATTTTTTATAAATGATTTATAGATTTTGTGCTAGAAATTAATTCAATTTTTAATCTTCGAAATCATCTTTTTTTTTTTTTAACTTAGCAACTCTGCGCTTGTTTTTGGAGAAAAGTCAACTTACAAAAATTAACGTGGTATTTGAGTTTAAAATTTAGTTTTCATCCCATGTACTACATGTATGTACGAAAATACTCATGTTCATATTACACATTGTATAGTTACGGCTCTAAATATTATTAATTGTCTTTTAAACGCATTTCTGTGTGCATATTGTTAAGCTCCCTTTTTTGCCATAGTTTTGATCGATTTATCCGTTTTTGTCTCTGACATTTTGACATCTCTGATGGGCTGTGAGTGCTGAGGAGAGTGTTCTGCCTGCCCCTGATGATGACTGCCAAATCAGACAAATGTACGCAAAAACCGCACCGAAAACTTTTCGCCAATGCAAAAGTGATGGAACCAAAGGGCAAAAGAGACGTATAGAGGGGCAAAGACAGAGGAGGATGTGGGGAATCACCTCGGGGCATTTGCTCTGCTGCAGTGCAACTCAACTCATTGGAGAGCAAAACTTGAAAGTGCTGCCCCTGATCCTATTCTATCCAGCATCCTGTACCATCCTTTCACATCCTCTGCCAGCCTGCTTGTTTTGTTCCAGTCGTAAGTTCGAGGAGTACACTTTGAAAATAATAATTTGACATTTAATAGGTACTTACCCATTTTGGTAAATAATAGTAGGAACAATTGTAATTTTATTTATTAGTATATCAAACATGATTTCCTTAATATAAACTCCTAAGAAAGGCTTAAGTCGAAACTTACTACGTTTTACTTATTTTTAACTTAACTTAATGAATTCTAAATTTGAATATCTACATTTCTATTGTTTAATAATTCAAATTTTTAGTAAAAGTTGTCTATGAGATTTCGAAAATTCTGCATAAGCACTTTTTGTTGTGTAGAATGTTAGGGGCAACGATTGATGTGCAATAATTATCCAAAGTTGATTTGTTTGTTTGCACCAGACCAACAAAGCGTAAAAGCCAAGCATACCAATCGAAGAGTCCTGCCTTTCGGTTTGGTCCTTCAAAATGCGGTAATGCCGTAAATGAGTATTATTATGGGCCCTCTTCTCCTTCGACCAGTCAAAGTCGCTTTTGGATCTACTTCGGGGCCAAGTTTTGGCGAGTCTTCTTCAATGTTGCTCCTTCCTTATAGTTTTTGGCGTAGTTTTCGATGTGGCTCTGCATGACGATAATGATGATGATGATGATGGCGATGGGTTTGAGGATGCTGCTGCTCAATAAGATAAGTGCGCTGTTTAGTTTTAAAGCCACAAGCAGAAAACTTTTCCTGATGCACAACTTTCCAGGGAAAGGGACAGGGTAAGGGTATTTATGGGTATTTAGGATTTGCCGAAATATAAAGAGTTCAATTGGTTAGTTTGTGTAGATAGCAAAGTTTGTTTCTTGATTTAATTGAATGGGTATTAAACGGAATTCTCTTCTCCATCACAGTTTAATTAATAATAATTTAATTATCGTTATCAAAAAGCTATTCCTTATTTTACAATTTGACAAATTTTTCGAAAATAATTTAAATGAATATATTTATTTATAAAGCATTTTTATAATTAAAGAGCAATTATTTACCAAAACCCTGACATTTTAAGTAAAGTTTCCTTGTAAGTTGTTTGGCATTTCAGTTTTAATTAATTTTTTTTTGTTTTCGTATGGCATAGTCTTTAATATTAAAGTTCTCCTGGCAATTATTTATTTCTGCTGAAGTGTAACCAACGTTCGTTAACAAATACTCATTTTATTGCTAGTCTTGTCTAGCTCTTCATCGTGATCGACTATTTTTTTCTATTCGCAATTGAGAAATTAGTACATTAACTTTTCCTTTGACGCCCCCAACAAATAAATGGTGGCATTTATTTGAATTGCTCAAAGGAGTTTTGCTCTCCATATCCCTGGCACTAATAAAACGAATGAAGGAGCCAAACAAAAAATAAAACAGAACAACTTTTAGTTAAACTTGCTAACCTCATACGAGCCTCCCAACCTTTTACTTGCTTGGTTGCTTTTACTGTTGATTTACTTTAGCCTATTGCTTTGGCATTTAGGTTTTTAGTTCTTCTTGTTGTTCCATTTGTGAACCGGAAATACACAGGAGCACAGGTCGGTGGGTGGAAATTGGGGGTTGGGTTGGGTGGTGTGGGGTTAACCCCACTCGAACGCAATCAAAATACTTTGGCTATACAATTTATTGGCGCAAAAACAAGTTCAATTTCAAATGAAATTCGCTTTTCGGTAAAACGGAGTCGGGAACACTCACACACATGTGAATAAGATAAACATGTGCACTCAGAAAACAAAATGTATTTTACCTAAATAATACGGTTCCTAATAAAACATCGCTCATATGTTGGATAGTGCTATCTGTTTCGAATTAAAAAATATTAATTCTGGTCTAAAGATTCATTTAAAAATATTTTTTTAGCATTTACTAAAAAATGTTTTTAATCTTTGATCGTTAAGTATTTTTTGCTAAATAGGTGTATTTAATTATTGGTGATGTTGGTATTCGATTGTTCCTATGAATCTGATTTTATTTTCCTTTGATCTTGAAATTTGTAATATAATAAGAAATAAGAATGTTTTGAAATAGAAATAATTATATCCAATATAATATACAAGATTTTAATTTTATTAAGCAATTATCTTTGCCTGTATTACTGTATGAGTTTAGTACACGGCTTGTGGGAGACAGTCAAGATTCAAATAAATATCAACAAGGAACACTGAGACTCCATACACAGTTGCACCTTTGTGTATGCCCAGTTTGGATTGTGTTTTCTAATATAGAAAATAGTTGGAAAATATTTTGCCAAGTAGCCAAAGAGAAAGATGGGGAGAAAGCGGAGAAAGAGCGGCATTTGGCAAGACAAACAATCAGTTAAGAGCTTTGCGAAAGACGATACATTGCTTAGCAGGGGAAACAGAGACAGATAGAGATAGTCTGCACTCTTTTTATTGAACTTACATAACATTTTTGGGTTATAAGTGTGGGAGGAAATTACGGGGAAACCGGAAGTGCTACTGTGTACTGTGATTTCCGTGCAGCTTCCTTGCCTAGTTTGTGTAATAAATATACACAAGAGTGCTTAAGATCAAATCAATTGATAAAGAGCGTAATAAACTTGTATCCAACTATTTACATAAAATTTCTCTGTAATAACATTATGGCAAACCTGAAGACGATGCCAGCGAACAGGGAAATCGAGGATGCAGAGGAGCGGAAGCACTAGGAGCTCTTTGCTTCTCATGTCTCGCATATTTGGGTTAAAATGTATTACTTTTTCTAGCCTTTGCTCTACTCACCTCTCCCTGACTGACCATCACATATTTTCTTATCACAAAATGCTATTTATTTTCATCCTTTTTGATGTTGCAAAATATTGAGGACTATTGCAAAACAAAGTTAGGAAACAATGTCGATTTAAATAGAAACATAAATTGTGTGCTTACACAAGACTGTCCTTCCAAAACGAGGTAACTTTAACTAAGCCCCGCAAAAGTGGCACACATTTAATTTAAACCAACAAATCAATTGGAATTTATGTACGTGTTTAGTGTCGAACAATTCTTGTAAAAGTTCTTGGCAATTTGAGTTCTAATTAAAAGTGAGAGGTAATTGCAAAAACATGTTTGGGAATCGAGTTGCCTTTGAACACGATTAATAAAAGGATTTTATAGTTGAGAAATCCAATAACATACAAATGTATGTTGAAAGTGTTAAATAAAGGATAAATAGAATTGTAGGTAAATTACTTGGCGATGATAGTTTGCTAAAATATGACTCTATTTTAAATTTATTTATAAAATTATTGTACTTTCGCATTAAACCCTATCTGAGCTTAATATTTTAATAATTTAATTCTACTAAAGTATAGTGCTAAAAAATCAGTTTGAATGTAAACCTACAAATTAATAAACATAAGCCTTTATAACTTTTCATAGACCTTTTGGTGCTCTCCGACATTTCCTGCCGGCTAGACATTCTACTTTTCGATATTTTGCATATCGTGTACGCTGCAATCTCGGCATAAACAACTCCACATGGATGTACACTCTATAACTCATGCTGATAGTTATTCTAAGCCATATCTCATGTACATTTGCTTGATGTCAACTGCTAAATTTATGCACATGTATGTATGTGGAACTCTTTGGTATCCTTTGGGTGCCCCCTTTTTCCACATGTTTTTGTTGCGACTGTCGTTTTATCAAGGCAGCTAAAGTCGCTAAACTTTCCAGGACTATAGCAACAAACACAAAGAGAACAGAATTGTACAAAAATTTTTATTGGATTTCGCGTGTCGCATTGGCCACGTTTTGCAGTTAGTTCTTGGTTTGGTTGTTGCCTATGTTGATTTTACCCTTTTTTTTGGGTTTTGTTGGCCCTCTGCCAATGGCTTTTTCAATTATACTAATGACATTCAAAAAGAATTTGTAGAAATGCCAGAATGTAGCCGAAAAAACAAAAAGAAACCATGGCGGCCATTTTGTTGCTTCACACATGCATGTGGCAACTCTAGTCTCCGTATCCCCATCCCTCTCCCACTCATTGGAATAGACCAATCCTTCTCTTTGGGTGACTGTTTTTGTTGCCTTTTTTGTTGCTGTTTGGCTTTGGCGACTGGGCAAATAAAAACAATTTGCGCCAAATTAAACTTATGAGGCATAAAAATATTTTGGCTGCTTTCTGTTAATGCCACAAACACAGAACACACAAACAAATTCTTGACAATGCGATATGAAGATGAGAATCAGAGCATACCAAGCCATGTGGCCATGAAGTGAAGGCAGAAAAAAAGCAACACACCCATGTATGTATAACTCTGGCAAGTGATAAATCTAGGCAAGACTTTCTTGAAGCCCACCAAAAACATGGAAGCTTTTTCAAGCACAGTATCGATCACAATAATAGCATATTGAAAGTTAATACTATTAAACAAAAAATATTTCATGTATTTACAGAATATATTTTGTATTCAAATAATAAAACTTCTAACTATAAAGCTAGAACTGCACTATATGTTCATGAAGAATCACAGTTCATATTTCTCATGATACTTTAATAAATAAAATAAAATAATAATCATTCAGTCTGTTTGAATGTTCAGATTTTCCTTCAATGTTAATTATGGAAAATTGCAAGAATGTGTTTCATATGAAATCTTTATACATATTTCGGAGAACTCTTTTTCTAGAATTTCAACCCCAGCTGTATGTACATGTGCGTAAGACAAGACGTCACATAGGGCACAACAAAAACAGTGGCGAACGCCAAAAGACCAAAGTCGACGCTAAGAAAGGATATTAAAGATTAAATGATATAAGCGGCAAGTTGACGTTGAAGCAACGCGAGGGAGCGGAGAAGTAAGCAAAGTCCCCCAAAGAGGCAGAAAACTTAACCAAGCCAAAACTCCCCCCTCCAAGTGAAATCTGAGCGCCATAGATAAAACACATGATGCGTTATATGTGTGGGAAGTCTGTGTGGGTGACATTGAAAAGGATAACAACAACACCGGGGGGATGAAAGCCCCCAGCATCCCTACCACATCGGATTCCGCCCCATCTCAGCTGTGGCCTCAATTCTGTTTTTGTTTTTTCACGTTGCTGTGTCTAATTAACCGCGTGCGTGGCGCATCATAAATCGTTTCAACCATGCACAAGGCCATTAAAATTCATATCAAACCAGATACCCAAAGAGGGGCATGTTCTTGTATTTGGCAGGCTAAGCAAACGCAAATTTCCCAGTGGCATTGCATTGGCGGTGGTTCAAATTAGGATTGAACTTTTTTCAGAATTTCAAAGGAGTAAGTCGGCGTATGTAATTGGTTTTCATAATATATTAAAGCTGATGTTGAAAAATGTTTTTTGTGGTTTCAAATTCTTTGGAAGCCTGAACATTTCTAATCAAAAGCTTAGTATTCTTTTGGGCGAAAGTAGTTAAACTGAGTGGTTCCGCATTATATTTCTGCTTTAATTTAAAAATATTCAATTATAATTAAAAATTAAGTTAAATATTATTTGTATTAGTATAAGTTTAATATTAATAGAGCCGTTAACATTAAAAATGTTTTTTTTTTTAAGAAAGTGTTTACCAGAACACCTTAGTTCTACAAAGTCATCTACATTTTATGGCAATATTTAAATATCATATAACCGACACTTGGCCATTAACAACCTTGGACGCATATTAATAATTCAAGTCAACTTAAAATTATTCTCTCCGTTCCTTTTTGAGTAGATGGTTGCAAGCTTTAACCATTTAATAGTCCAGAAGCTGAAGTACAAAACTCCAGTTCAACTCGACTTGATTTGAGGCTTTACCACATGTGAGCACTTGTAATTATAATTTTCACTTATTATTTCTCATGCGTTTTTTTTTTGTTTTTAGTTCATATTAACGCAAAGCACTAAAGCTGTTTTCGACATTTTTGCGACAATTAAATTACTTTTCTCGGCCAGACATTCGCTGTGGGTGCATGGGTGTTCCCATTCATCGCTTATAGTTGGATATTCTGGGCATGTTTATAATTTCATAATTTACCAGAACTTTTGTGCGACGCCACATGTCCTGCTGTGCTGCGTGTGGGTTGAGCTGCCGCGGGCACTGTGGGGTTAAGGTGGTCCCTGGGTTGAACTGGTCTAGATTATGCACTACAAATTTGTAAGGGGCTTAGAGAGAGTTTTTCCTGGAAAAAGTGGGATGATATGAAAGATCGGGAATTATTCATGAGCCTGAACAAAAAGTGGCTAATATTTCTGAGAGTCAGAAATGGCTTTAATGGTACTTTAATATTAAAACTTCAATTTTATAAGATAACAATACTTGCATACCGTAACATTAATAACGAAATTTGCCGTATAGCATTAGAAAATAAGATTGAAGAAATTGTGCTAAAAAAATGTTCAAATCCTACCCATAATAAAAAAAAATTTCAGCTTTTTTTTAAATTTTAATCTTTTAAAATTTAGCATGTAAAGTTCTGACATTTGAAATTTGTATATAACTCAACCTTTTAATTGAATTGCAGTGCCAATGAACAATATTTAAAACCTTTTTCGTGCTTTGGCCATTGATATATCGAATTACAATAAAAACTTGCCTCCGTAAGGCGCACGTCTTTCAATAATCCCCTCGGCTTAGCTCGTTAATCAGCTCTATTTTTTGCTCTGCCATTTTTGTAGTGCACCCAGGAGTTCGTAATACCCTTCCTCGCCACAGCCACATCCATCGTTCATCAGCATAATTAGAAGCTGTCGCTTGTAGTTGAAAGTAATTTTGCAACTGTTGTTTGCCGGCACCCTTGTGATGATTATTTTACCTACTGCAAATGCCTACTTCATTTTTGGACCGCCCGAGAGCGAGTGGATCGCCCGCTGAGCGGCAAGGGAACCCCGGCAATATGTTGATCGGAACCACCCCTGAACAAAATAAGGGGAGGTTGGGTGTGGAAAACCAAAAGTGTTTATACATGATTTTCGGGAAGAGGCCACCCCATCGACGATATTCCATTAGGGCGGCTTCAACAGAGCGGCCACGCCCCACTCTCTCGCAGCCTTTGTTGCTGAAAACTAAATTGCAGACTGTCAATTACAGTTGCCGCCTTCGAGTTGGCTAAGAACTTAATTGCCGAGCAAATAACGCCGCTCACAGAAAAAGCAAATATGAAATTCTGGTTAGGAAAAAATAAATTAACAGTCAATGGAAGGCAGGGAATTGTCGATAGATCCACTCAAAACATTGGTACTTGGTGTATTCTAAAGTGAACTTAACCTAGTGATCGTAATTGAATTTTTCAAAATTATTTTTGTCGATTCACAAGATTTGCCCAAGCCTGTCACTGTTTCAAGTAAAATAATTTGATAAAGTCTAAGTAGTATTTGCTCTGAATGTGGTACATTCAATGAAATTAAAGCACTGGGAATTTTGCATAAGTTTCTCCCCCAGGCTTTAAACTGTGCCCAAAGTTTCTGAATCGTCACTGGGAAAATCTTATGAAAAATATTTTTAAAAATCTAAAACAGCTTAAGAATCGTGGGAAATGACTCAATTGATAATAATGTATTTATTTATTTTATTTTCTTGTTTTGAAACTATATTAATGTGTTTGGATATTTAATTTACTTTATCCATAATTTTTTCTACAATTTCTTGGGCGTTTACTAATCCTCTTGCTGAAATCCCAATGCACAAATGATAATAAAAAACTTTTATTTATTTTTTCTTGTGTTGAAACTACACTAATGTGTTTGGATATTTAATTTTATTAATCCATAATTTTTTCTACAATTTCTTGGGCGTTGACTAATCCTCTTGCTGAAATCCTAATGCACAAATCCCTCTAATTTGGCGGAAGCTATGACAAGTCAAGTCATTATCATCCAGCCTGGCTCTTCAGATGAGGGGGTGGATGTCCTAGGGTTAGGACTTTCCCGCCTCCTCTCCATTTCAGTGTGTCTGTGCATCTGTGGGTGTCGGTGTGTGGGTTCCTACGAGTGTGTGCGTGGCGTGTTGACGCAGTAATTACCAGATGATGGATTGTTGCGTTGCGTTTAAATTTAATTTCTCTGACATTTGGCGCCTTGGCACTCGCTTCACCAGCCCAAATGGATGCGAGAAGTGCGTGTTCTACGGCCCTGGCCAAAGAACTGTGAAATTATCAACATATAAGTTGACACACTTGAGGGTGAAATAATAGAGCTCGAAAACGTACGTCTATTTGCTTGATTAAAAACAAAAATGTTTAAATATATTAATACTTTAGAAGTTTTTATGATTTGATTTTAATCTGGAAATCTTTGTATTTCTCCAGACCAGATTTGTTCCTGTTATTATTTGTAAATGTTTTAAAATGTAAATGTTATTATGTGGGTTTTAAACTGTTATCCAAGTACTGAGAATTATTTGCTCTCCTTGGATTATATCATATGTGCTATTATTTTGACCGTTGTAGTTTATTGTATTTGTATAGTATGTGTGGGTATGCCAGGAAGCGGAAGTTAAAAATGTGTCAGTCAAGTCAGCCAGTTGGCATTGATGCAATGGGCGTGGAGAATTTATATGGTGACTGACATTGGTGGCAGATAATTTGGGTTACGTTCGCTCTATTCTAATGCCGCCTCGTCTTGCTAATGATAATGGGCTGAAAAAGGGGGTGAGGTGTAGGTAATTTCTAGCTTTGATAATAATAATGTCGAGCGCGTTGCTCTTATTACCTTTTATGATTATAGAGCAAGGGATACACGCACATACACGCATAATAACACATCATTTTCAATCGTTAAAAAATGTTTCATGCCGTTTTTCAAGGTTCATGCGGGAGCCTTAATAATTAACTTTTAGTATCAAAGACTAACTTTTGTGACAGATGATCCTTTAAGAACAACAACAATACAAACACTAAATGCGTCTTAAGTTGTATTCATATTGACTATAAATCTACATTTTATTTAAACAAATTCTCTTTACCTTTCTGTTTATTTTTAATTATTCATTGTAAGAACGCCTTCCACCGCATAAACTTAAAAGTGTACCTAACCCAAAGTTGCCTTTCACCTTCCCCGTAATCTGATGCGGGCTCTCCTTAAACTCAACAGAAAATACAAAATGAAAAAGGAAATTTCCATAAACCCAACGTCATAATTACTATGACATTTTTTTCTATAATGACTTTTTCCTTGGAGCACAACCGATAAGACTTGAATGGTGGGCCAAAGAGGGGTGGCCAATTGCGGGGGGGAGTTGGGGGCTCCGACATGCGTGTTCCAAGTTCATAGGCGCCCTATTACACACTTTAATTTAATAAAAAGCTTGTAAATGCTCGCACACATGCTTCGCTAGAAAACTGAAAATGCTACGCCTTTTTATTACATAATGAGAACGAGACTTGGCCACACTTGCCGCCCCCTTGGAAAGCTGCTCATTTGATATTCAACTAACGCTGCGTTGCTTCCTGTGCCGAATCCGTGGAAAATGCGTGAGTTAACTCTGAAGTCGGCACTGCCAGAAATTCTGTTGTACTACAGTCTTGAAAATTTACTCAAGGTTAAATTTAACAAGCATTGCTCTCTTAACATAATTTTTTTAACTTTAAAGATTTAATTTTATAATAGGTAATTTCTAATACGTGTTCCTTAAAATGTTCGTTAAAATTTTAATATTTAATATTTGACCTCTTGTTTTTAAAAATGCTGGAAAATGCTTGAGCAAGAAACTCAGTTCTAAAATATGTTGTAAGTTTTTGAGAAGAAAGAAGCAAACAAAGTATAATTCCCACTTCATGAAAAAAACCTTTTATAATTTTATAAGGCTTTTAAGTGTAGTCCTTGTTCCAATTTAAAACTTATTTGATTTGTTATTTTTGAGAGCAAATAAATATTTTAAAATTTATTAAAATTTACTCGGTTACCTAAATTGTTATGATTTTTGTTGTGTTTGTTTTGTTCTTATGTTTGAAAAACATACTCATGAGCTAATGAAACTTGTCCAATTAAATAAACTTGTGTGCAGTGTCGCATTGGCTTGGGGTTTCGGTTTGGGTTTGCGTTTGAGCCCGGATTCGAGTTCGGGCCTAGTTGGGTGCACCTGCAGCCCGGTCCTCCACCTTGCAACCTTTCCACTTCCCACCCTCCTGGTCCGCTGGCCCTGACGTGTCGGACATTACAAATTATGCCCGGGAGCCCCTTCGGCGGCGGCAAGTGTGCGGGATGTGGATGCGCAATCCGGGGACAGACCACCATCAATGTCCAGACAATGACGAGCGTCGACGTCCCTGACATTTGAGGAGGGTTCCGCCGCAGGTAGAAAATGAAATCGAAAATGAAAACGAAAACGAAACCGCAACATCGGCGATATCGCCAGGGAATATCTATCTATGGATGTTATTTAATTTGTTACGCTTTACAACTTTGTGAGCCGCTCGCTGAAAGATCCTTGCGTGCATAATTTATTGTTTTCATTCGGCCAGTTTCCCTTTTGTGGCTTGAATTGTTCAAAAAAGGTGTTATAACTATTCGTTCCTTGTGTGAAATCTTAAATTGCAGTATCGGTTAATTGAATTCTTTGTTGCGTGAGCTATTTCTTAAATTCTCTCTCTAAGGCTCTTTGTTTAACTGAATTTATAGAGCAATGCGGGCGGTCGCGTCTATTAAAAAATAGGAACAAAAGTGCGTGCAGAGCATTTTGAAGGAGAAAGAACTAGTATTTAGTTATGCACAGCTGGTCGAGGATGGGAAATTTATTGCATTCTCGGTCACAAAACGATCGTTAATTTGTAGTAACTAAAACATTCTACTGGGTGGTCATATAATAGAAAGGAAATGGTGTTATGGAACCGCAAACGGGGACAGGAAATACATTTTTACTTCGATCAGTTATATTCAGGTGCTAGAAATTAGAAAAATATAATAATTATAGTCAAAAGATCTCAGCTGGAAATAAACTGAATCTGTTGTGCTGATATGTAACTAAAATGTACTTTGCATTTATTAAGAAGCTGAACTAAACCATAATACAATTAGCTATTATCATAAATTTCTCCAAAAAACTCCCTGCCTAAGTGGGCTTAGTTTTTCTTAAAGACTTTCAAATCCCGAATTTCTCCCTCCATAACATTTCGTCCCGTATTTACTCCGCTTATCGTTGAAAATTTCTGTGAGCTTTTCCGCCAGATTGGGTACTGAGTTGAGTGTCAGGAAACCGAGCAAAAGTTGACAAAAATTAGACGAAAATCTTTTATAGTCTCTCCCCGCAAAAAAAAAGTTATTGTTAACAGCTTAATGGAGCATTCCGTCGTCAGGGGGAGTTGGGTGCCACGCTTAAGCAGGGAAACACAACAAGGAACAGCAATAATAAAGATTATACACGGGCAATAATTACTAGAAAATTGTTGTACAGAAAATCTCTGACATAACAGATGTCTCTTGTTCTGTTCTGTTGCGGCAGGGGTGGCACCTAAAGTAGGAGCTCATCTAAAATTGTCAAAAGGTTAATAAAATATTATTTTTCGTAAGTAAGACAGTATAAGTTTTTAAATAAAGAACAAAATTTACTTACTCAAATTACATATTCAACAAAATATATAGTATGTATAACCATATAATAAATAAAGTTTAAACCATTTGGATTTATCACTTTTGCAATTCAAACCTTAACCTTGTTTATGGCAAAAAAATGCGTCATTATATGCATTGTTGAACCCCTTTTCCTGACGCCACTGTAGGAAACTTGTCGAATGGCCTTCTGCCTTCTAACATCCTGTCCTAAATCTCCCAGTGCCGCCCACTTGCCGCCCGTTTGCCACCCAATGCCACCCAACTCTGTCTCGAGGTTTCGCGGTTCGTTTGCTCCAAGCTACTCCACCGTAATATGCACCTAATCCTTTCTACAAAATCATAATCGCATAGTACGCAATCAGAGCGATGCCAGCAGTGAGCTCCCTCGCAGGGACACTGTTGTTCGGCGAGGGTCTCGAGTCCTGCATCCTGCCAACAGCTAACTGGCAACATTCATTCAGTTTTAATGCCAGTTTCATAACTCGTGCGCTCACTGGGCCATGAGAAGAAGAGAAGAGCCCGGCAATTAACGCGAGTCCTTCGACTTGCCGCCACAATATCCCAGTATCATTATCCTTTTGGCCTCTCACTGGCAGCAGTGGGTTAAGGGTTCACTCGCACACACACACACACACACACACACACACACACGAATTTATGGGTTACCCAACGATGTAAGCCCAAGACAACAATTAATCAAGAACTCAAATTTCAACTCTTTGCAGAAGGGGAAATTTAAAACCAAATTTGAGAAGGGCGAAGAATGGCGAGTCCCTCACCTAATCAAGCCTACAATAGGGAGGACAATTTTATAAATTGATATAAATTTTTAAAAAATGAATTGCCGCCCAACCCTATGACTCCTCGCCGTGCTTTTGACGTTTGACAATAAATATATATTTTTTTTCCGAGCCTTATTTAAAATATATGCAGCAGACAGTAACGGGGGGCGCCTGTTCGCAATGATGATGGATGATCCGGAGTTCGGTTTTTCATTTCGGAAAATTCTCCGGGTTGAAAAACGCTTTGATTTGGATGGGTTCCGGACTCGGTTTTTTTTTCCCCCTTGCTGCGGTTGCTTTGCATACAAGTTGGGAGAGCAGAAATGTAAAAAAAATTAAATAAAAGTGAATTAAAAATTAATTACATCAAATTGCTGTGGCGGCTTCTGCTTGGCTTGGGCATGGGGGCTAAATGAATCATAAAATATATGACAGTTGCTGGATTATTTTTCCCATTTTTCTATCCCATATTTATGAGGGTGATGGCTCAGATTGCTAATGACTTAAGCATTTGGGTGTTTGAGGCGGGCAAAATGGCAGATTGAGGTTCAAAAGAGTTTGTCTTAAATGATTTGGAAGTAATTGGTTGACATCAGCGGTGATTGATCTTCGGATGATATATCGAAATTTTATGAAGGCCTTATGAAGGCGGAACGGCATGAAAGATAATTTCGGAAAGGTTTGATTTGGTTTAAATTTTGATGCATAAGAGGGTCAATTTAAAGAGAAATAAAATTGAACGATTTTTATTTATTTTCAATTAAAGGAAGAGCGCAATTGACTAAATGCTTAAAATTAATCAAATTTCTGAAAATAGTTTTTTGTTTAAATAAAATTGTTATTTGTTAGCACAAGAATGGTAAGACAAAAATAAATGCATTAGCATAAAACCATTACTAATTTCTAATAAAAAAATTATACGCAAGCTAAAATTATTTATGTGGCAAAATTCCAATTGCCATAGTAAACTAACATGAAAATTAATCTTATCATTTGCCAATTATTTGATTTTTTTATCAACCTAACATTTGCATATGGCCCTCCAAAATAAGAGGCTTATGCATGTGCGCCTTTATTATTTCAGATGTTTTATTTTCTTGCCATCCGTTCGCATCCGATAATAGTTTAACCTTCAGATGTGGCTGATAAGCCCGTCATGACAAATTCCCCCTTTTTAACAGCTCTACGCCTGACATATTCTTGCAATGGCAATGGAAAGCTCCTGAAATGCGTCAAATGCGCTGCTCGTTGTTCAATCCTAATCAGATTAGTTTCTTTGACCTACCCTAATCAAATTTCATGCAAATAACCTTCTCTAATCTATTTGTTAACCGACACAGACGCACACTCGCAGCCAGAAAGGAGCTTAGTCCCGGCAGTCCTTCAATCAATCAGAATCCTTGTATAGAGTTCCTCAGCTGTCACACATTTCCATCTTCATCTCAGTTCCTTATTTTTTCTACTCCGATGGTGTAAATCCAAGTCAATCCGGGGGATATAGAATGGCACACAAAACTACCCTTGAAGACTTCAAATTCCACCCCGTTCTCGGCACCCTTTGTGGAAATTAGACAAAAACTGCAAAAGATGCTGCGAATTTGTAATCCTTGAGGAATTTTTCACTTATCCCCCAGGGCGACATGTCCTTCGAGTGACAGGGACGACTGTATGGGTGGCTAGAAAGGGACAGGGACAGGGACAGTGGCTAAGATAGAGAAAGAGATAGAGACAGCGACTGGCAGCTAAGTTACATATTTAAGTTTTACTTTCCTTTACTTTGTTTGTTGTTTTATGATTATTACTTTTAACGCATTTCCCCGACTTCAGTTTCCATTTATGCAACTATGCCTGCGACAGATAAGTTATTTGAGTTTTAAGTTCCTCCAGGATCTGGCCAAAAACAGGACTTTGCCGAGTGGGAGGACGAACGAATTTGTAAAATTCCAATTAAGAATCTTTGGTTTACTTTGTAAGTTGACTCTCAACTTATTTAGACACTACACAACGACACACACACACACAGCACTCCCACACATGTAAAGTAATACCCAAAGAGCGTCGGCAAGTGCGGGGGGGACGGGGCTAGTAAGTGGAGCTGGGAAATCCTAACACACACTTGAGCGAAACAAAGAGGACACAAGACAACGGACAAGCAACAACAGAGAATAAATAAAAGCAAAACAAACTCACTCGCTCACACACTCAAACAGTCGTGGTCAAATAAATAGTGATGGGCCTTGAAAGTGATACAAATTGCTACAGCTTATCAAAAATGTTAAAATCTGTATGTAATTGGAATTTAAAAAAACCAAAGTATTGGTTTTCAGCAAAAAGTGCTTGTCCCATCTTATTTTCATTTAATCTTTCATGTGTTCCCTTCGAAATATAGGTTTTTTTTTTGATTTTCTAAATTGATTAACAATATTAAATATTTTCTGTTAGCTTAAGCCATAAAAAACGTGATTAATGCAGCCTTTTTTTATTGGGAGACTTTTATTTCAATCAAATATTTATATTATAATAACTATATAGTAATTTACAAATTTTGTTTATAATGCTTAAACTAATTAAATTGCTTCTTATAAAATTAAATATATATGCTAATTTTTTTATTGTCTTAGCCTATCTCGGCCACTATTTTTGTGGCACTTTAGCATCACACACTCACTTACCAACACACACGCAGAGTGAAATCCTAGAAGGGCGAGCGGCGGACGGCTCTCATGTCCTGCTCCACTCGTCCTTGCTCTAATGGACGAATAAATTGCTCGTGAATGAAATGAGAGTACGCTGCCCGCTCTGCGCCTTCCTGCCTCCTGAATACTGCCTTCTTCCGCCCCCGCCCCCTTGCGTGTGGGCGTGGCTGGAGACGACAACGCACTCATACGCAAAGCTAAGTAAACAGACAAACAACAAACTGGCAAACAGACTGGCAAACAAACAAACAAACGGAGAAACGGATGCCCGAGACACAAAACTAAAACTAAAAGCGACATCCAAAACTAGGGGAAGAAATTGCTCTCGAAAATCGTATTTCTTTGACACGGAACGGGGGCAATATTGGTGATAAAATAAAGTACGAGACGCGGGCCAAGACGATGACAGCATCCAGACAAGGATACGGATACCAATGGTCCGGCTGAGTCCTATCTGCCCCTCGGATCCCGTCCACAAAAATGTATATTTTAGTTAATATACCACAAGGCACAAAAGGGTTCTAATCGCTTGTAAATGGTACATGGAAAAGGTTATTTTATGGGGCTTACGAAGGTATGAACGCATATGGTATTGGGTAGCTTAGAAAAATGTGGTGTAAGAGCTAGCTAACACATAAACATACCACGGTACAACAAACACATTTACGGGGTGAAAATATAAGCTGACTTTCAATGATAAAGATTATATTATTTTCACTGCCTCAAAAGTTAAAAGTTTCCTCAATCGTATATTTAATTCAGTTTAAAAAAAGTATAAGCATTAAAATGGGTAACTTTGTTTTGATAGTGTTGAGGATTGTATGTTGTAAAGGTACATAAAATAATTATTTGTTAAATAAATCTTTATGAAATTTAATTTTGATTAGTTGAAAAACTTTTTTTGATTTATTAATTTGATGATTTATTAATGATTTTATGGTCATAACAATTAATCCTTTCCATTACCACCAAAACAAATTTACCTTTTTTGATATATCTCAAGGAAATAAAACCAATTGTTTCTCATTAAGATTTATTTAGCAAGTGTTTATTATCATTTCAAATAAATTGTATTTTAAAGATTCTTATCTTAGCAAAATATATTTTTCCTTTTTATTCACCGATAAGAATATTTAATGGTATCATAAATATAAAAACTAATCAAAAGATAAGTAAGTTATTAATTTATATGCACACTTAAATACTTAAGCCAGCCCAATCATTTAGATTTTATATAAAGGTGTCTATCTTAAGAGGCAAATCCAAACGCCAGGATTAAATTGCTTTTTATTCTTCTCTGCTTTAAATATTTAAATTCTCTTATATCTGTGACTCCGGATTGATATTGCTTGTTGTTCTACCATCATTTTTAAAGAGCAATGCAAAGGCGTTGGCTGCTATTTTTTCCAGCAGGAGCTGGTTACCCCTTCAGTCGCATTGTCCCTACTGACACAGCCAGACTTTGAGTCCGACGCTCTTAACTCCCAACTGCCATCCCCTTAACCCCTTGTTGCCCCCTCTTTGACCCCTTGATGCCCCCTTTTTGCAGCAAGAACAACCGATAGCAGCCGGAGACAGACACATGGCCATCGAGTATGTAGGTCAGGCGAGTGTTCGGGGCTTTTATGAATTGCCAGCAGCTGACTTGACTTGATGGCAGCAGATTTTGGTTTTCATTTTGCAGCCAAAAGCCAAAGCCAAGACGACTAAAAATCAATAACTGTCCGCAAGGACACCAAAACGGGCGCCAAAGTTGGGTGGGCGTCGGGTGGGTGGTGGCGCTGATAAAACTGCGACAAAAAGATTTCAAATTAAGCGACAGGACGCGAAGGAATACGAAACAAAGCAAAACTGATATCGAACCTCCGTGTTTGGCGAATTTCGAAGGAAGCAGTAGACAAGTCGAGCAATAAAGCAATTAGCAACCGACAAGGGAGATAATACAACTAATTAAAAGTAAAAGTTATGCGTCAGCGAATGAGATTTTTATTGAGAGCACAAAAGGACCTTGGCCGGAGAGGGGGTGTGGCAGCTGATATATAGCCTCCCCGGGTGGGAGTATTAAAATGCTGTTAACCCAACAACCACACCCCACCTTTGTCTCGGCCTAAATTATGAGGTTATAATTCACAATTAAGCAAACGCAAGCATAAAACATAAGCACATGACATAATTATGCTCAGCTCTTTCGGATTTATGTGTAGTGCGCCGAAACTAAGGCAGAATTGTGAGAACAGCACAAGGATCTTGGGAAATAGAGACACTCCCCGCACTTTTGTTTTGCCCCATTGTGACCTCATCAGATTGCCAAGCTCGGCAGGAGATTCAAATCAAATTAATGAATGACTTTTGCACCTTCGAGTAAAGCAGACAACAGTGGACAAGGTTATTTGAGTGGTATTTTGAATTAGACCGACATAATTATGTGGCATTGGTTTGGGGGATAAGTTTTCTCGGAGTTTCGGAGGCACTCTTTAAATTCATTTAACCTTAGATAGTATATAAGGTCCTTAAGATTCATTTTATTTTCATTTTATTTCAGATGGCTTTATAACGTTTTTTAAAATTATTCTATTTTATAAGTGCAACCCATTTCTTCATCCTCTTTAACTAAAAAGTAGTTCAGAGATAGCCGCAGTTAATTGCGTAATTGCAAAACTTAGCTGAAGAGATTGTTCAGCCGCAATTGCAATTATTCGACTATGGTTGTGCATATAGCTCTGTTTATTTGCGCATCAGACCCAGTTTTGTTTAACTTAATTTGCGTCACCCAGATACTGTACTTAATTTTGTATTTTCATGCTGTTAAAATAAAAGCTTTTAATTTTGGCAATTTATTAATGAGCTTTTGCCATAGAAATTGCATTAATTTATTCGCTATCTACATATTATTCGTCTGTGTTTGTCGCTGCGTGTGTGTTATTATTTATTGCTAAAATGCATTAAAATTGGGACACTCTGTGGGAGGGCGGATTATTTATTTGGTTTCTGTTGCCTGCCATTAACTGACAAATTTTCACTAATTGCATTGCATTAATAAACTGAAGTAATGCAAACACAAACAGCGTAAAAATCAACTGCAAAACAATACATGTCCATAACTGTGAATTATGGCCGATGATGGAAAATACCGTCTAATTGTAACTGCAGTGCCAAAAGCGATTGCATTCGAGGAATGCGGGAACAACAAATCAAAGGAATACCAATTCATCGACGACTGTCTGCGTATGCCATAAATATGCATCAATGCGATGCCACACCCCCCTTAAAAGAGCCGGCCCACCGCCCCCCGGCAGGCATTATAATTTAAATGGACTTTGGAAAAAGCAATTATATGAAATTAAATTCTGTGTGTGTGTCTCTTAATCCTACGCTGAGCTGCATGCATAGTTCATGTTTTCCCGTTGCGAGGAGCACGCCGACAAGGCCGAAATGGGTGTGGTCAGGACCCCTCCTCTTCTCCGCTGTCCGCTGTCCTCTGTCCTGAATCCGTATCCCGTATCCCCTTTCCATCCACTCAATGTAAAAGTGCGTGCCAACACCTCGACAGGACAGGAAGGATAAACAGGAACAGGAGCCGAGTGCGCGATGAAAAGACTGGAATTGGGGATAGCATTGCGTAATGCGTGTATCTACACAGTGGAAAAGTGTCTATGAAATGCATTTCCTTTTTGCCTAACATCACAGACATCATATCCTTAACTATAGCGATATGAAGTTGTTAGCTTGAAAAAAAAAAACAAAAAAAAACAACCTCGAAAAACTAAAGACTTCGTTTACATATTGATTTTAAACTATCTACTGCCATAAAACCATATAAAAGTCCCTAATTAGAATTTTGTCTGCATAAATTTTAATATTCTTGTACAGCTTTAATGACATAGTAAAAAAAGTATAAATTGTTTTTTCAAAAAAATGTAATACCGATGGTTTTAGCGAAACTTAAGTAGTATACAAAATATTAGAAATATTTTGAGTAAAGATATCTGTATCATATAGTTTTAAAATTGTCCTGCTTTTCTCGCTGTGCATGTGTGTGTTTGTTGAGCACTTTTCATATGAATATGAATTGCTTGCGGTTGCATCAAGTGGCACGCGAAATGCACTCAAAGTGCATTCAAACACACTCGCCACACAGACACAAAAGCGATTCGTAGCCAGAGCGCAGACTTCATTTGTGAACGAATTCATTTAGCGCGGGTTTATTATTATTATATCATGCTTTTATATGATTAATCATGATAACTGCAGTGAACAAAAGATTTGACTTGATTTCTTTCATAACAAATCAAAAACACTCTATGTTGGTCAGAAGATTTCTTAAAAAAGCTAAAAAGCATTTTAAGAAGCTTATAAAAATTCATTTAGCAAAGCTGTTGAAAAGTTGGGAATTATGTTTGTGGCAATTCGCAAAAGTAAAGGACTCAACATTTTAACTTAAAAACTAGTCGTAAACGAAGCTAATTTAGGTTCAGTTTTGCTTTCCAACACTAAATTTTAAAATTTAGCCGAGTTCCCAGAAATAAAACGCTTGTTGATTTCAATTTTTGAAATAAATTTGTTTATTATTGTTGCTTGACTTCATATTGTTTTGTTTCTCATTTGACTTCATTGAGTCCGTTCTTCGTCCGCTTCATTCGCTTGTTCAGTTAGTTTTGCGATTATTTAAAATAAATTTTCACTTACGTACTAAATAATGGGCCATGTTCGTATTAAACAAAAATTTGTCAAATAAGAAATATATTTTCACACATTTTTTCGCCGCGGTTCAATATTTCGTATATATTAATGTATGCATAGAAATCGACATTAATTTGCATAAGTGGCATTTAGGAACACAAAAATCTTATAAAGTATTTTATCCATATTTATCGGTATTCTGTCACTTTTTCTGCTGGTCTAACATCGTTGCATTTGTGTTTTGCGAGTGTTCGGGAATGAAACGTGTTGAAAAAATGAGTAAACGTGACTTGAAATGCTTAAACTTTAAAATGTAATATTTGTATTTGCATCTTGTGAATTCTATAAAATGGAGATTTAAAATTGGGTTTAATTGGTTTTAAGTGAAATTTTATTTTAAATGGCAATTTATTACCATTGGATGTTCTTGCTTATTTAAATTTAGCTAAAACTTTTGCGAGTAACTTTTTCTTTATTTTTGTTTTGCAGGGGATTTTTGACAGTCTCTGTACAAAACTTAGACTAAACAAAATTATGAATGCGTGTTCAGTTTTTTTAGTTTATAATTATAATGCTTATTGAGTATTTATTAGTAGTATCTCAATTGTTGTAGGCCATATGCTGTTGTTTTTGTGTGTTTTTATTTTTTAATAAATTCATCTGGGGTCATTTTTTTTGTATTTAGTTCATGAAACTTGTGTTTTATTGTATACATTTATATAGGTATTTATATATGTACATTTCGCAGCCAGACATGCGAAAACATTATTTATTCATGTATGTTTTATTTGTTGTTTGCATAATGAAAAAATATGTAAAATAATAATACTGCTTCCATTCCGATTATTGCCGCTGTTTCTGCTCCCTTTTCAATCAATACATTGCTCTTTTGTTATTTTAATGGCATGCCATTAAATAATTTCATTAAATGCTTTGTATGAGCAGCGAACAACATGTCAGCAAAAAAGCCTGAAAGTATGCTCAATTCGATTGATTGTTTGTTTTGTTTCATTTTCCGCCTTCTGGCAGTTTCTTTAACCAATTGGTGTGGAACGGGTAAAAACATAAAAACAAAATGTAAACGCATAAATATCAAACATACTTTGGGAATTATTATCAAGTGCATTTAATAAAATAGTCGATTCAATGAGTTGAAAACAAATACTTCTAAGTAGAAAAAAATTGTGGCATATCGATGTTTATAACAGGGTAAAACACGAATAGGGAAGTGTAGAAAAAAAGTGTTTAATTTGAAAAGGAAATAATGGAAAAGTCGTTGTAAGCTGTAATTGCTTTTCAGACAGTCCTATAAATCGCTAGCCCAGCCTACTTTTTATGCGGAATGACATTGGTGTTGCTTAAATGAAAAAATACGAAGCCATTAAGCCCGAAACTGCATGGCGTTTTATTCATATTTTCCGATCGTTTTTCGTTTGGGAGCTTAATTGTTATCAACGGCAGCTTCATCGGGCGGTCGGCTCATCATTATCGCATTGCCAGGGAGAAGTGTTGGCGAGGGGTATGATTTACTATAATATTATTTTCAATTCGTTGAGTGTCAGCTATTAATATTATTATTATTACGCGTTCATATTTTCTCTGGGTGTGTGTGTGTGTGTGTTTGTTTTCATCGCAGTTATTATTATGACTTTTTATTGTTTGCTGCATTTTTCACGCGTTCTGTGGGTGCGAATTTTTGCTGTGTTCCTGCTCCTTTTGCATGTTTACCAATGGCATTGTTTGATGTATATCGTACAATTTCCTTACATGCTAATTAATTTTCCTGGCTATCTGATGGTGGCAAGGTCTGGGGAAAGTGGAAAACGATTGGGATGCTTTTCATGGTTTTGTTTTTTTTTGTTTCTCGTACATTTATTTTTTATTCAACATGGTTTTTCTTACGGCTGTGGTAGCTATGTAATATTAAATAAATTAAGGATTTATATTAAATTCATAATTATGTACAGGCCCTTATATAAAAACCGTTTTGTGTCCTTTTTTTTACAATATTTAAATTATTGAAATCTCATTTTAAGGTAAAGTTTCCATCTCCGCTGGCGCTATTTACAGGGTTATGAATTGTAATTTATTTAAAGAACTAAAAGTATCAGTCTGTTTGAACCATGCCAAAAAGTATGCTAACTGCCTGCCTCTTTATATATATATATATATATATATATTCATGTTTAGTTTATAGTTTATGTTTAGTTTAGAGTTTTCCGTTAAGTTGTATAAATTCACTGGTTGCGCAGTCTGTCTCCTGCTGTTTTTTCTAGCCCCCTAGACCTAAACTAGACCCGTTACGCCCACAGGTTCTTCTGCTGATCCTGATCCCCGTCCCCGTCCTCATCCTCGTCGTCGTCGTCGTTCAGGCTGAGATTGGACTCGTAGTGGGTGAGCTCCGGCTGGCGACTGTTGTTGCTGCTGCTGCTCATGGTGACGCTGCTCTGGGTGCCACTCTCCAGCAAGTTCACGCCGATGCCCCCGCCTCCGCCGCAGCTGCAGAGCAACTCCTCGTCGCCCATGCAGCCGCAGGACTTCTTGCAGTTGTACGAGGCTGCGCCGCCCGGCGGCACAAAGTTCGAGCTGAAGCTGGAGGGCAGTCCAGCGGCGGCGGATCCCTTCGCCGGCGGCCGCTTGCCGGTGCCCAGGTTGACGCACTCACAGCCGTTGGCGTTGCTCCGCAGCTGCTGCTTGGCGTAGTCCACGCTGTCGTAGGCCGGAGCGGCACTGGGCAGGTAGCTGGGCACCGCGTACTCGTGCTGGCTCCGCCGACTGCCCGCCTGGTGGCTGGCATGGCCGTGGTGCTGGTGCTCCAGCGTCTTGGCCATGCCGGCCACGCTCAGGTCGCGCTGCTGCTTCTTGGACAGCTGGTTCATGGTGTTGAACTTGCAGGCGGCCGCCGCCGCCGAGGCAGACGTGGGAATGGGCTTGTAGCCACGCCCCGCCGCCGCTCCACACTCGTTGATGGTGGCATAGTTGTTGCTGCCACACTCAGCGTAGCGGGCACTGGGGGGCGGAATTACCCCACCGTTGCCATTGGCCTGATGGTACTCGTGACTGGTGGCGTACATATTCACCGAGGGCGTGCGCGCCGACAGGCAGCCGGAGACCACCCGCTTGTTGTTGTTGCCCCGACCATTGGGCAGGGGCAGGGCCAGGCGCAGCTTCTGCCAGAACTTCTTGTCGTCCCACTCGATGCAGGTGCTCGTGCGCAGGTAGTGCCGCATGTCCATGTCGATGTCGCGCTGCGGCAGGTCGCCGTACAGGATGAACACCACCCGCTTCCGGCGCTTCACCAGCTCGTGCAGGGCGCTCTTGTACTCGAAGCGGCTCCACTCGTTGTACAGGAAGTTCTTGGACAGCACCAGCACGAACTGCTTGGCGCTTTCGGCGGCCTCGATCAGGGCATCTGTGATGTAGGCATTGATGTTGACATCCCTGTAGTGCAGGCACAACCTGTAACCGATGTCGTTCTCCAGGGTTTGCGCCAGGATCTGGTTGACAAAGTGCTCGTCCTGCAGGCTGTAGGCAAAGTAGGCATCGTTGGGCCGCTCCTTGTCCAGCTGGTCGACGAACCGGGGCGACTTGTAGCAGAAGTTCATCAGGCAGCTGGTGGAGTGGACCCACATCTTCAGCTCGTGGCGGTAGCAGAAGAGGCCGAAGATCAGGCCGAAGAAGGCCACGAAGGCGCAGGTGGCCACCAGGAGCAGCGGCAGCAGGCCCTCGATCTCGTTGGTGTGCATGTAGTGGGCCACGCCATCCCGCAGCGTGCACTTGGTGCCGTTCTTCTCGCGCAGCACACTGGTGGCATTGTTGTAGATGCAGCTCACCCGCGACGCGTCCACAATCTTCTCCGAGCTCTGGCCCAGGTAGTTCCGGAAGCGGGCCAGGTAGCCGCACTCGCAGCTCCACTGGTTGTCGGCCAGGCTGATCTCCACCAGGTAGGGATTGGCGCTCAGCTGCCACACCTCGAAGTGCATCAGGCGGTTGCCGTCGAGTCGCAGGATCTCCAGCTTGCGCAGCATCTGGAAGCTGCCATTGGCTATGCTGGCTATCCTGTTCGACTGCAGGTACAGCTCGCGCAGATTCTCCAGGTTGTGGAACTCGTTGCCCTCCAGGCTCACTATGTGGTTGTCCTCCAGGTGCAGGATCAACAGGCGCTTGAGCCCGCTGAAGGTGGTGTTGTAAATGTGCGCCACGTTCGAGTTGTTGGCATACAGCACGGCCAGGTTCTTGCGACCCAGGAACGAGTGACCGGCCAGCTCCACAAAGTTGTTGCCATCGATGTACAGCTCGGTGGTGTCCATGGGCACCCGCCTGGGCATCTCGGAGTAGGCCGCTCCGGAGCACTCCACGATGTTCGTGGACCAGGTCTGGTCGTGGAAACAGGTGCAGTTGGTGGGGCAGGTCATCTCGCAGTCGCAGGCATCGAACTCGCAGCAGTGGCACACTGCAAAGCAGTGCGTCTTGTAGGTGCACAAGAAGTGCTTGGGCTCGGCCTCGATCAGCGGAATGTAGGCCCGCTCCCGGTTGTTCAGCAGCTTGCAGTAGATGGTCTCCAGGTCCATTATCCGGGGATACTGCCGCGAAGTGATGTGGTTGATCTTCTGCAGCCAGTCGATGTTGCAGTCGCAGGTGAAGGGATTGCCCCCGATGTAGAACTCCGGCAGGGCCCGATGCTCCCACACTGGCAGAATCCGCAGGGACTTGATGTCCAGCGTGGTGATTTGATTGGCATACAGATCCACCCGCGTCAGATTGGTCTTGTGCATGAAGGTGTCCGGGTCCACGGTGGTGATCAGGTTGTCGTTGAGGAACAGCAGCTCTATGGAGTTCGGTATGGAGCCAGGTCCAATGCGCTGCAGTTGGTTGAAGCTAGCGTCCAGCGTTTGCAGCTTCAGCTCGGCATCCAAGCCGAAACGGTTGGACAGCGAACTGAGGCGGTTTTTGTGCAGGTCCAGCCATTGCAGGGTGGCCGGGACATGGCCGTAGTCGAAGGACTCAAGGCGATTGTCGGAGATGTTCAGCCAGAGCAGGGAAGGCATGTTGCTGAACAGTCCATTGATGTCGCCCAACTCATTGCCGTCCAAGCGAACGGCTTGGATGCTGGAGGTCATCTCGAAGGCTCCGGGCTCCACGACTGCAATGCGGTTTCTGGCCAGATTCAGGATCTGCAGGCTGGGCAGATCCCTGAACGTGTGCATCGTGATGTTCTCCAGATAGTTGCCAATCAGGCGCAGGCCGTACAGGTTGCCCAGGCCCTTGAAGGCGCTGTCCTCCATCACGGTTATCATGTTCTCGCCCAGATCCACCGTCCTCAGGTGCCGCATGTTGCGCAGGGCCAGCGGCACCGTCTTCAGCTGATTGCCATTCAGGTTGAGGTCCTGCAGGGCACTGCAGTTGCGGAAGGCGTCCGGATGCACGCCAATCAGCGCATTGTTGTCCAGCGAGAGCAGCGACAGCACGTACAGCCCGTTCAGGGCATAGGCATCGAGGTACTTCAGCTTGTTGTGCGACAGCAGCAGCGTGTGCAGGTTGTTCATGGGCGCGAATGTGTCGGCGGCTATGTTCTCCAGCTGGTTGTGACGCAAGTTCAGGATCTGCAGCGTGTACAGATCGCTGAAGATCTCTGGCTCCAGCTTGGTCAGCTTGTTGTGCGACAGGTTGAGCAGCACCAGGCGGATCAGGCCCACGAAGGTGTTCTTGTCGATCCAGGTGGAGGTTATCTGGTTCATGGACAGGTCCAGGGCCTGCAGCTGGTCCAGATTGGAGAAGAGCTGCGGATTCAGCACACTTATCGAGTTGTTCTGCAGGTACACCTCCTGGATAATCTTGGCCTGTTCGGCAAAGAGCTCTGTGGGCAGGGCCACGATTTTGTTGGAGCTCAGATTCAGGACCTGCAGGTTCTTCAAGCCGCTCAGAGCCTTGTCGGCTATCATCGAGATGCCGTTGTTGTTCACCGACAGCACTCTCAGTCGCCTCAAAGTGCCAAAGCCATTGGCTGGCAGGACCACAAAGTCGTTGTGGCTCACATCCAGGTACTCCAGGTCCAAAGAACAGCTGCTGCTGGCGCTGCTGCCCTTCCTGGCCGACTCCGTGGTGGAGGCAGATGCGGATTCGGTGGAGGCACTCGGCTGTGGCTCCTTGCTGCGGTCCCTGAAGCCCAGCTCGTTGACATCCTGCAGGCGGTTCTCACTCATGTTCAGGGCGGACAGCTCGGACAGGGTGCAGAATATGTTGTCCGGCAGCGACCAGATGTTGTTCGAACTGAGGTCCAGTCGCTCCAGCCTGCGGGTCACCAGGAAGGCGTCCGCCTCGATCTCAAAGCTCAGCGCGGGCCACAGGATGTTGTGGGTCCGCAGGGTGAGGTTCCTCAGCTGCTCCAGGCCATCGAGGACCTGGCGACCCAGGCGCCCCAGCTTGCAGTACTGGATGGACAGCTGCTGCAGCCGGGCCAAGTGGGCAAAGGACTGCGCCTCCAGGCGACTCTTGGCCATGATCTCGTCGTTGCACAGGATGTGCAGGGCCACCGTGTGCTCGGCGGGTATCACGCTGAAGTTGGTCGTGTCGAACTCGCTGTTCACGGTCCTCAGGTTGCAGGTCAGCGCTATCTCCGGCTGGTCCAGCCCAGCCGCTGGCATAAAGTGGCAGTCGTCGGGCGCGTCGTACAGCGAGGGGTCGCCGCCCCCGCCGCCGCCGCCCGCGGTCAAAGGTCGCAGGGTGCGCGCCGGGGTCGAGGGCTGCATCAGCTGCGAGTTGGAGACCCCGGCCTCGCCCATTATCGCATTCGAGTGCGATATCTGCTGGTGCTTGCTCGACAGCGACTCCGTGGTGTGCTGCTGATCCTGGGCCAACACAGCGGGCAGAAGGAGTAGTAGCATGTAGTAGATCATTTTTTCGCTTTTTTCGCTCGAAATAGGTTGGTGGGGGCGGGGGGGTAGGGGAAAAGAAGTTACACGGGGATTGTGGGTGAAACGAAAAGAAAATCAATTCCACTGGCTGGCCAAAGAAAAGTCTGCGCACATATTTTCGGCTTCTGTGCTCCCTCTACTTCAAGCCAGATTTTCCTTTTATCGCCCCCAATTCTTTAGTTAATTATGCTCTCTTTTACACCCGGCACATTTTCTAGCACTTTGTGTTTGAGTTTCGCTTGGATTTGATATTTAAATTTTCTTATTCGTTTTCGGCTTGAAATGTGAATTTTCTTTTCGAGACTTTTTCGCTTTCGAAGGTTTGTTTTTGTTACACGTCGCGGCTGTAGGAACCTTTGATGAATTTTAACTTAGCTGCGGGCGCGAATTCTATTATCACTTTTTTTTTTTTGTTTTCTTGGTTGAACCCACTTTTCTCTGGGCTGTGTGTGTTTGTGTGTGTGTGTGTGTGGGACTCGATTGTGGTGCAGCGCCGACTGTTCCGGTTCGTAATGTAACGCGCACGTTGGCTGACTTTCGACTGACTGCCGCAACGTGCGCAACTTCTCTTTTAAATGGAGAGTCGGCCACGAACTCGAAACGCCGAACCCCGAACCCCGAATCCCCGACAATCCGAAAAGCCGAACGCGAGCCGAGGAGCGCTGGAAAGAGAGCAACGAGAGACGACAGGCTCTGCACAGGCGGGAATTTATCCGTTGACTGCGAGAGCATGACTAAAGGGAAATTCGCTCTGCCTCGGCGGATGCTGGAAAATGATGTTTTTCATCCTCTCTCCGACTCGCATCTTCTAATCGCATCAAACAGCTGGCGTCCGTTCGTATTTTTCTTGCCTTTTTCGTATGCCGTCCTTTATCCTTTATTTTTTTGCCGCCGATTCGGAGATATATCCCCGCACCCCCCGCTGCCAATGCCAACCGAACCGGCGACTTCGCTGCTGTCTCTGTTTTGATAATGAAAATATATGATGTGCATGGGCCAGCGCCAATCTTCATACAAACGTAATTTATTTTTATGCCATGTGGGTGTGTATGTGTCTGTGTGTATTTGGGATTCTGGATTCAAAGGTCCTTTGGCTGTTTTTGCTCCTGTTCGGGGAGCCCATATAAAAATAATAATTCCTCACATTCCATTAAATTACAATAATAATTTTAATTAAACTGTTTTGTTTGCGCCTCATGTAGCAATTCCTGTGGTTTCATGACTTCTTTTTCGCCACCAAAACAGCAAAAAACTGTCTTCCCCATCAGGTTAATGATAATGATTATGGGCCAACAGCATTATGGAATTTAGTTGGGCGCTATGTGTTTGGGGATTTGCCTGGATTTCTTCGCATTGAGATCTGAAAAGCTAGGGAAGGCTTTGGATAGACTTGATTAAAAGATGGTTGAACTTGCGACGCTAAAAAAAAATATTCAGACATAAAAGAGTAAGCAAATATAATAATATTGAATTTTTAGATATATATTTCGCTTCAGAAAAGCATTTATTTCTTTTGAAAACCAGCTTAGTTTTCTAACAAATTTTTGTATATAAAAAGATTTAAGATTAACATTTATCAAAACAATAGGTATAGTACTAAATATGGACATTCTGTTTAGTTTCTGGTTCTTTCAAATTTTTCGTTTTTTTTACAACTATTTCCAATTTTATTTCTCAATTTTATTAAACCAAAAACATACCATTTCAAAAACTAATAAGAGACCTAACAAGTAGTCAATAAGTTAATATTAAGATATTTACAAATGATTATTTATTCTTTTAGCTATGTCTAAGTGACAATTTTTATTCGAAAAGACAGTCCTACCTGCTCTTGCTTCGGAGAACTCATAAGTTAATCAATCTTAAATCAAGAAAATCTTCCAAGGGTTAATTTATAAGAGGAACCGATTCCTTTGTTCCTTGTTTTGTTCACTTCTGCCTTGAATTACTTTGATTGTTCAATATTTGTCTGAAAGCAAAAATATTGATGGATCACCTCCAACAATTCAAAAGCGATTGCCACCGCATAGTAACCTTGATAAACTGTACGTCTTTCATGACTAATTCCCAAGAAAAACAGCTGGCCTGGGCACTTTATCTGTGTGTAATTTTCCTTAGTTGGCTCGAAAGTTTTCCCATATCCATGGGTATGTGGGTACAGAGATATTTTTGTCGCCACTAAAAGCAAACACAAAAACATTTCTGCCAAATTGCGTCAGCCAAGCGAACGCCTGCCTCCCACTTTCGTGCTGGGCTAATGATTTGCCTAATGTTTCTAACAATTATGTGGCTTGGCCACACAAAAGAATATATTATGTAAGTTATTAAAATTATATCACCAGCAGCAGCAGTAGAGCCACGAACAGCAGCCAAGTCTAATAAGCCTCCTGCACAGAGAAAAACATTGCAATTTTTTACATCGTATTCTTTATTTTTTCATATTTTTCCATTCTGCTAAAATCTGTAAAAACGGATAAGCTGTTTATATTTATATATAAAAGTAACATAGTGTTTAATTGTGTTGAAACTTATGGTTGAAGTAATTAGGAATTTTTGTAAATAATATTTCTTTTTCTTAACAGCAAATATAGTTTATTAGTAATTTTTTTTATTACAAATAAAGCTTTAACTTTTTATGAACGTATTTTTTTGAAGTTTAAACTGAAATGATTGGCAATTTATTTATAAAACCAAAGACTTGTTTTCATAAATATGTCTGTTTTGTTTTCACGCCTGAGGGAGAACTTATTGTGTCCAGTTTTGATAGTTTATTTTCTTTCAGTGTGCCCCTTATTTTCCTCACCTTCAGGCTTTCGCTGGCTCTTTCAAATGTAAATGGCGGCAAGGACGAGGTTTTTGTGGCTCGCTTTCCTTTGTGTGGTGGTGGCACATGCAGCCAAGGAGGAATATTTCTTCTCCGCTCTTATTCTTTTTTCGGTGGTTATCAATTTGGCGAACGCTTCTGGCTTTTGTCCGTGGTCCTGGTCGCAGCTCCTTTATTTATGTGCCCCATAACGGAGGTTTCTTTCGCTTTTTTTTTTGCTAACACGAATGACAAGATTTTCATCAACGTCATTAATATTAACTTTTGCAATAATTCTCGAGCTGTGGAAAATTATGAGAAATGACCCACAAGATACAACCAGTGGCTGGGGCAAAGCGGACCAGAATCGGAGTCCACTTTTCGACAAAGCCATAACTCTCGGTCTGGAGATTGGATTGGTTTGCTGGATTCAGTGGATGTCCTTGCCGTGGTATTAGCCTGACGTCTGGACGGATTTCAAGTCAATCTTAATTGTGACTCTATGCTCAGTGCTGTGGACTTGGCCTAATGACAGCATTCGGATTACTTTCACTCAAAGCCAAGGGGAGAGCCAGAAAGAAAGGTTGCAAATATTTATGGGGCCCAAGCAGCTTTACGGGTGCACTAAAAAAAAAACGGCATTTCAAGGCCTATTTAAGGTGAGTATATGAAAAATAAATTTCTAAATCTCAAGAAATGTATTTGATTTAACTTGGAAATAATGATTATTTTTGAGTTTTATTGTATGTATAAGAAAATAATCGTTTTTTGTAAGCGAACAAATTATTATTATTTAGTATATAAATTAATAAAATGTTTACGTAAATGTTCAAATGCGGCAAAAGCAATGTTAAGCTTAATCAAATAGTTTTTTAGACCCAAACCCATTCTTTGGATTATTTTAAATTGAATGCATTTTATTCGCCATAAAATTTGATTGCTTTAATGTTTTCATTCAAATCATTCATTATGTTTTATAAATGCAAAAATGAAATATAGATTTGCCTTAGGTATACAGACGTGTGAGTTTTGTTAGATTTATTTATTTGTTCAAAAATAAAGCCTTAAGATCTTTATATAAATTAAAGCACTTCAGGTCACAACATAAGTAAGGACTATTAAATGTGTTACAAAACTTAGATTTAATATTTGTTTTACTTAGGGCTGTTATATGCTAATCAACGTTGCCATGTCTGATGCAACGCTTCTGCTGGCGAACTAGATAAAATTGCTTGTTTTGTTTTCAATGTAAGCAGAGGTGAGGCGGGGGCTCCTTGCCCTCTCTGCCCAGGACAAAAATCACAATTAAATGTAACAATTGCGTCTCTGGGGGCCGCAGGACTCAGTAACAAGAGCATCGGACTTGGTTCCCTCCTGTCAGTTGCTTGTCCGATGCCAGCTTAAATTGCCCATACACGTCACAGGCAACCACCACCCACCGCCACCGCCACCACCATCCACATCCACCCAATGCCATCCAACGCCTCTTATCCCACCCACCCATATCACCCATTCCGCTATCCTTTTTGGCATCTTTGGCAGCTTCAGCACCAGCTTCAGCTCGTCCTCGTTTGTCGTTTCTCTTTCACTCTGTTTGCGTTTATTAATTGTTGCCTTTATTTTGGCCTCATTTTATTTGATTTGGTTTTCCTTCGACTTGGCCTGCCTTTTTCCGCTCCTTTTGTTTTCACTAGCAGCAGCTATAAAGCCAAACCTAATTGACTTATCTTGCCATGGGTTTGCTAATTTCTCGGCCATTGTGTCTCGCTGGCCGGGAGCTTCTTTGGGCCATAAAAATGGCCAGACCGAATGGCCGGATAAGTCAGTCAGTGAGGCATTTCAGGCAGCTCGGACAGGCGGATAGGAATCTGCAGCGCACTAATTAGCAATTGACATGAATTGCTCATTAGCAGCAAACTAAAGCTAAAAATATTCCTAGGATATCTGTCCAACTAGTCGGGGATCCGTATCCAAAAGATACGAACAGGATAAAAAGTGTCCGTCATCGGGTGAGAAGTGGGGGGGGGAGCTAATGCTACCCTAATCTCAAAATACACTTCTAAAAAAATATCTTATGGAATACAATGGCATTTAGCTGACACAAGTTAAGTCGCAGCTGCCATGGCTTTTTTCTTTCTTTGGGTTTTACAACAATTAGATGACAATTTTTTAGTCACACTCAAAAAATAACCACTATTCATTTTACATGTTTCTAAATTTTAAAAAAAGTACCTAATGCTCACTTTAGTACCCAAGTTGATTAATATTTTTGAGTGCTAAATGCATACAATATTATTTGTTTTTAATATATATATTAACTTAAAAGGCAAAATAACGTTCTATTACATTCTAAACCTTTAAATATTAGCAATGTTTTGATAATATTGCATTTATTACGATGCTGCATATAATAATTTTATTAAAATTTCATTTTCTAAAATCTTTATATATATATATTATATTGAAAGTTGTAAAATAAGTATAAGTTTGAAATACAATTTGTTAAGTTCTCAGCAAACATGTTGGCCAAAATATTCAATTCATAGTTGTGTATCTCAGAGTAGTAAGAATTCACCCTTTAAGCCTAACTCCTTCAAAACTATCTCCCCACCCAATTGATGCAATAAAGCTGAAGTATATAATATTTAATATAAGGAAATTCCGCAACTAACCCAATTTTTATTGGAAAATATCTTTCCGCATGCCGGAGTCGAAAAGCGACTGCGGTTTCTCCTCCCCAGTCGCCTGGGCAAATAAACTGCAACAAATCTTGAATGTAGCCTGACCAAAGTCCGTAATGACAGTTGTGCCCAAAGAAAATTGCACAAGCCAAGGACGAATCGAGTAAAGGAAGCGTGGAGGAAAGGCGGTGGCTGGCATTGCAGCAGTTGGGTCTGCGTCTCAGTCTCAGTCTCAGCATTTCAGCATCTCAGCCGGGCCAAGTAATTGCCCGGTCGACCTTCGAGACGGTCCACATCCACAGCAACATCCACATCGTCAGCCTCGGTCTCAGCCTCATCCAGCACGGCTCAGTTCAGTCCGGTTCACACAAAAGTGGTGGCCACAGTTCTGTGGGTTATGAAAAGGTGGCAGCCGGAAATCGAACATGTGGCCAACCGAAATCGGAAAGCGGGCAGTTGACATTTAATTTATAGGGAGCACGGAGCCGGCTGGGTGGCTCACCTTGGGTGGGAATTGAGACGAGGTCCTTCGTCGACCAATTTAGTTGTCAAAATACGCCAAAATGTAAACAATCAGTGAACAAAAAATACGAGAGAAATGCAACCAACTTGGCTGACTTGACATTTACCTACATGTTAGTGTTTCCTGCTTCCGCTCTAAGAGAAAATCAAAAAGGAGAAAAAGGACAATGCACAAGGCTCATAAAGACATTTGGGAATCAGCTAGCAAACTGACAAACAAATTTTTTATTTCCTTTCCCGAGGAAATAAAAGACAAGATGAATTGCCGATGGCTGTAAAATGTCCTTTTAAAGCAAATATCGAAGGATACTGGCGACCCGGACCACCACCACCACCACTAATCTTGAACATCCGCAAGTGTTTACCTTGGAGTCTCCTTTCAATTCCTCAATCTGCTCAATCTTCTTCAATTGTGGATTGTGTGTGTGTGTGTGTGTGCATGACTATTGGATTTTGCATTGAGATCTGGTTTGCGTGGGCGGGGTGGGAATATGGAATTAGATAATATCTCCATCGAGATGACAGCCCAGGGGCCTGCAGTGCAATTCCGGGCGATACGGATACGGATACGTGAATGCCCAGCTCCTCAAAAGGATGTTTATGTCCCCTTCAATCTCAGATAAAAGTGTTGAGAATTTGCCTCTGTTTACCCAACAAAGTGGCTTGGATTTGCAGGGGACAAGCTGAAATGGAAGCCCAAGCCGATGAAGATGAGATGGTTAACTCTCTAGATGCCGACAACTTGGATTAGCACTTGCACCTCTGTTTAAAACGGAAGTTGGATTAACCCATATCTGTGATCAGGAGTGGGAAAAAATTGAAAGAAAATGTATCCCATGAGCTCCAGTGGAATTGAAAGGACATTTTGAACCATGGGAGAAACAAGGCTTAACTAAACAAATTTAAAAGGTGCTCATGCAAATGCGAAATCACTCTAAATGGCCAATCTTTGTTTGCACTAAATACCATTTCTGAAATAGTAGCTGTTTATATAGTGCATAAAAAGTTATATTTATGTATCCTATCAACCTATCTCTTTGCAATAAACAATGTTATTTACTTAGACAACATTTGATAATAGTGAACAGATAATTTATTTAGGCGTCCTATTTACGCATCTTTTTGTATAAAATAATTTGTAAACAAGATATGGAATTGTTTTAACATTAGTTAATAACATTATTTTAAATAAGGAAATCCCTTGGATGGATTGAATAAAATATACAAGGATAATTTTGACCGTCCTTTAATATCTAAGTCAAAGAACATTTAGTTCCCATTTTGTTGATGCTCCTTAAAGTCCGGTTAAATCTTCTTAAAAAGGTATAAATAAGGATGTTGAAGCAAACTCGACACCGTTAGATTTCTAATACCCTTAAAGACTCCCTGGAATCGCTTTTTAACAATTGAAAGTGAAATTCTGTGTATAACAATATGCTTTTTTTTCATCTGCAGGACTCTATAATCTTCTCATTTCCGCTCCGAGTCTTAAGTCTGACTTTTGGTCTGTGCCTGCTGTCAAAGCATTCCCCTCCCCCTTTTTCGTTTCCCCGCCGAAACCCTCGTTATCCTGCCCCACAAATCAAGCAGCAATTTTCGATGTCGGGACAATTCTCGGGATAGCGTTTTCTTCAAAACTAGAGGCTACTCGAATTTCATAAATTTCGACGACTCGCACCCCTCGAACGGACCGAAGTGAAAGTGTCAATTTCCCAACGATTCAATCTAACTTTGCTTGTTGGTCGGACAGTTGATTTTTTTATAGCTGGGCTATATAAGTTGGCTGCACCTTTGGGTTTGGTTTTTTCGCTCTCTGGTGGAAATTGCGATCGAAACAAAAGGCACTGGTCGGCGCAGGGGGAGGGGGGTGGGAAAACAATACGAAGGCATTTGGCAATGCGCCTAGCAATCAGTGCTGCCTTTGTCCTCAATCCTGGAGATTTCACACTGTTTAGCTTGACATTTAACTGTCAATCAAGACGGCACTCTGGCATTGTTGGACTCCTTGCTGTCCTCTGTGTGAGTCCTTCTGAGTTCGTGTGTGTGTGAGTGCACTGAGAAAAACATTTTCTAAGAATAAACGCATTTATTGAGCAATGTTAAGATAAAACTTAAACAGTAACACCTTTAGACAAAGTGAACTCGAAAATTGTTAAAATATACCCACAATTAATTTAGTATTTCCGAAATTTGTGAACATTTTTAAGTTTATTTTGTGTTTTGTCTGCATAGTTGTTCTATTAAAATTTTTAAAACTTAATCTAACAAAAAAATATAAAGGTTCGATGAGTTTTTGAAAATCTGAAGCACATGTTGGTTTAAGTATTATAGTTTCCAATACAATTCAAATTTAACACTCTTTTGTTATCCAATAAAATAAATCAGTAATCTATTTTCACTTTCAAAAATATACTTGTTAAAAAAAAGTGTTAAGTCGTAATTCAGCTCCGCAACCATTCTAAAAATATTAGCAGTGCCACGTAATTCAAGATAAAATTATTGACACACCTAAAAAATACTATTACGTAAATTAAAGTAAAAATAGAAGGTGACTTAGGTTAGTTTTTATGAAAATTAGTTTTAAGTATAAGAAACAATTAAATATTTGCAACTCTTAGTGACTAGCGCATTAACTTAAAAGTTCCAAACTTGTAGCGTTAGGATGAAATTTTATAATAAAATACAAAATGCAATTGGAAAACAAGAGTTCAAGGTATATAATTATTTTTCCTGATTATGCAAGTCGAAGCCTTTCGAGGCGTTTTCTGCAACATCCTTTTTGTGTTACGACGCATTCGCATGACTAAAGCAGTGGATATTTTCTGCGAGTGCATGTCCTGTCCAGCAGCCGTGAAGTGTGACTCGAATCGAGTCGATTCAGCCGGATCGACTGCGATTTGCGATGGAGGGTACGAGTATGACAGCTACCATAATGCCATTAGGCGCAGCAGGAAGGTGCCTGGAGGAGCGCCACAGGACTTCACGCCGAAATAAGAAAACTCATTAAATCGGAGCTGAGACAAAGGGGAACCGTTGGATATATTGGAAATACGAAAACTGTTTCGAGACGGCGAAGGAAGCCCTCAAAAGTGAAGTCAGTCGAACAATGCACTGCATGGGATGTTGCAAAGAGAGCGAGAAAAACTGTGGCAGTCCTTTCAATGTTTTTCCTTATTTTCCTACAGCATCTGTGACTATGTGTGTGTGTGTGAGCTTGTGTTTCTGTTTCTGTTTCTGATTTCGAGAGAACGGCGACAGCTGTTGCCCGTGGTGAGTTTTTTGGGACCCTTTGCAGACTCGAAACTCACCACTCTCTCTCTTGTCTCTCTCGCCTTTCCTCTCTCATTTTCCTCACTGGGTCACTTGGGGGAAATTCTCTCCCGCTCTCTCCAACTTTCTTTCGCTCCCATTTCTCTTTGTGCGTGGGTGACACATTTTTTGGAACTCCAATTTGTGTCTGTTGTTTTTTTTTGATGGCTTAAGCTAAAATAAATTTTAATTAATTGCTGGCTAATCATTAGTGGGCTTTTAAAGTCTGCCTTGTTTTGATATATTTTTAGATGCTTTTTGGGCAAAAGTAAATAAATATTAAAAGGGCCAGACTTTTGACTCTGACTGTGGCTGCTCCTCCTTTTTTACGCAATTTTCCTTGTCCTCTTCTGTTTTTCCTACTTGCTTTCATTTTTGGGGTTTCCTCGTGACTTACTTCTCGCTCAACAATTTTTCGGTGTCAATGTTGGCATTGTTGTTGGCATTTTCCATGGCATTTTCCTCCTCTTCAGATTGCGCACATGTTTTCGAAATTCTTTCATATTTATTGGCAATTTCATCTGTTGCAAGCTTTTATTTTCATATCGCTCTCTTTGTTGTGGGAGCTATCATTAAATTTATTGGTGAAAACACTTTAAACGGCTTGAATGTTATAGGTAACGCGATTTGGGCATTGAAGAGCCGAAGATATGGGTGTTAGTTTAGTACATATCATAATAATATTGAGGAAGGCAGCACAAATGATTGGTAAGTTGAAGCGAATACATAGCCAAATATTTCAAATTTAAGATGTGTCTGTCAACAAAGAGCCAAACAAACAATAATGATTCTGGTTTACAGGAGTGAATTATCAGAATACATCTTCCTTTACTTGCCATTTTATATTTCCATCCGAGTTTATTGGCGAAAATAAAAGTATCTTAAATGTATGTTTTCATCTGTATTTTTAGTGAGGTTGACAAATTTTCTAGGCGAATGTTTTATCTAATTACTTTGGTGACCGAAACAAATAAGTTGTATAGAAAATAAATGAATCTGTTAGAATTATAGTTATGCCCGAACTTATAAAAGTGTTTAAATGGTCTACAAGCCACGGTTCGCTCTATACTGGGACTGCCTGGTGAGCAGTGGATCGGCGTCCAGGTCGAGGACCAGCGACTTTCCGTGATCCGCCGGCCCCGGGCCGACCCAGTCCGACTGGACGGCGGCGATGTAGTCGCCGAAGTCGGAGGCGGTGAAGCGGTGCTGGTACGGGAAGGCCAGGCCACGCTGGTGGTACGGACACTTGGTGTGGCAGACCCAGTGGCGCGGGAAGACGACGCCGATGCGGTGGCTGGCGCAGATGGCGAGGAACTCGTCGGTGTCCTCGTACTGGCAGCGCACGGCGATGAAGGAGAGGGCGTGCTCCATCATGGTCATCATCTCGGGGTCCGAGTTGAAGGCCAGCAGCACGGGATCGGGCCGAAAGAGCTCCATCTTGTCCGGCCGGTTGATGGACTCCCGCAGGCTGAACAGGAAGCTCATGGGCAGGTGGTGGAAGCGGACGCAGCTCATCAGGCGGCGCATGTGCGGCAGGCGCTTCGGCACGTCGGCGGGCGTGTGGCCCAGCCACCGCAGCACGGCGAAGAACACCTCCATCTCGGAGTTAACTCCGATGGAGTCCCGCCGCAGTATCAGCTCCAGCACGTCCACCTCGAGGGCCAGGAACTCGGGGCTGCCCACCAGCGCCAGGAAGAAGTAGCGCAGCCGGTCAAACATTACGTGGCACAGGTCGGCCAGCTCCGGCACCCGCTTGGCCTTCAGGTACACGCCGAAGGCCACCTTCTCGCGCACCGCCTCGCCGGAGAGCACTGTCCAGCAGGTCTTCTCGAACAGGTGCACCTGCAGGTGGCGGGCGGCCTGCAGCGAGGGCACCGCCACCCTCAGCTCCGGCTCCTTCTCGGTGCGCATCCATTCGTAGAGCGCCGCAAAGCCGCGGGCAGGCACCTGCCGCTCCTCGAACTGGAACCGGGTCATCCGCCAGTCGCGGTTGGCGAACCACACCGAGTAGCACTTGAGCAGGTTGGGGATGCACCGGAACTTGTGCGTTCCGATCCGAATGCGGATGTAGGCACCGAGGTTGCCCTCGATCATCTCGGCCAGCACTTGCGGCACCGGTTTCTTGTGCCGCGCAACGCAGGTGACCACGGGACTGGGCTGGAGCTCCACGTAGGAGAAAAACGAGCGCAGCGGCACCTTGCAGTCGTCGGCGCTGAAGGTCTTCCAATCGGAGTACTCCTCGTCCGTGAACATCTTCCACTTGAGCTCGCCCGTCTGCTGCTGCCCAAACTCCTTGCTTCCTGGCTGCTTTTCACCATCGGTCTTCACCTTGCTGTTTCCGACCTGGCTTGACTCTGACTTCTCTAGCTCGTCCGAGACGGACGTTTTAACGAAAGTTGAGCTCCCGGAATGACCACACGTGTCAGGCTCCATAGTTATACTGGCTGATCCAGAAAATGTATAGGGCACATAGACAGAAAAAATGATTTGACAGCTTTCGGCACAGCTAGCTTACCTTTATTTGGATATATAATTTTAACATATTATATCAAGAAACTATTTAAATTACCTCTTTAAAAAAAAGTTGGAATATTATTTTGCTTATGATATTTATGGCATCAAAATCGCAAAATAAAATTTGGTTGCGACCAATATTTGGCTTTTCACCTCAATTAACACTTAAAATAATTAATAAAATATTAAACAACAAGAAAGAATACTTTAAAGCATATAAATGTATCAAAAATAAAACATGCACTAATGAGGAAATGGAACATTAAAAATAAATATTTGAATATTGAAATCCAAAATATTAAATACCGTACAAATATTTTATTTTAAAATATTAAAATAGGTGTGGAAAATATTATATGAAAATAATTGATGTAAGTGCATAATTTTCTAGTGAAAGACGTTCAAAAAAACATAAATTTAATTTTCAGATCTTAAAATGAATTCCAGGAATTTTATTTTTTGCATATTTAAAATAATTAAATGCCTCAATGGATAAAAGTCAAAGCGAAATAATATTTTAATTGAGTGCAGAATAGACTTAGACTTATGACCTTTTCTTTTAGCAGATTACTAATTCGAATACTAACAATTTTCACACACATTTTGGTAAACACATTTAATAGCATTAAAGAGAAACATAAAACTTTTAACACCTGTACTACATAGATTAAAACGGCTGATGAGTCTGATGGCCTTTACTTGAAGCAACTCACAATTGTCCTTAACAAATCATATATTTAAGGTTACAGATTTCTCTCTTGTACAAAAAGCTTGCGAAATTTCAACCAAAGAGGATTGAAGTTTATGGCTTAAGGGAGTGTTTCATCCGAGTACATTTCCATTTACTTACTATTTTATATTTCCAACTGTGTTTATCATCCAAGAGAAAAGTATCTTAAGATTTCATGTTCTCCATCTGTATCTTTCGTCAAATGTTCCCATTTTTACTGTTGCTTCTTCAATTTTTGACACAATCTCCAGTCGAGTTTCAGTTTGATGCTCGGTTGAACAGAAATAGTTTGCCCAAAACCCAAGCGTCCAAGTTGAAAGCAAGGCAGCAGTTTTGCAACCGCAAATATGCAGATAGGATGTTGTGAGAGGTGGGCGGAAAATTCTGGGTGGCAAATGCGAGGTAAAAGTGAGCGGTGAAAGTGGAATTGACTTAACCTGAGCATTAAAGTGCCTCCCGGGTGTTTTGTGGACGAAGCATCTGACTTTGATTTCTGGCCCCAGGGTGCGTGTGTCCCAGTAACTTGTCCCTGCCGTGTTCGTTTAACAATTGTCAGTCAAGTGCACTGAAAATAATAAATTATTCATTACAAGTTTGTTTTCATTTTAATTTTATTTAGTAGGAGCTTAAGCCACCTTCAGGCAGCTATTAATTATTAATAAAATGCATCAAGTCATTTATTAATAACAACGTGTGTACAGCTGTACACTGTTAACCTAATATCATTTTATTTAAGCTCTTATCCGGAATAGAAATTAAAATTATGATACAATTTTCTATGTGTTCGTGGTTTGTCTGCCAGGGTTGCCAGGAGAACGGGAATAGGGTTACCCTCTACTCTCCATCTGCCATGGAAACAATTGAAATGGCAACCGAGCGAAGGCATGCCGTCAACATTTTTCTGCCATAATCAAAGTGAATAAATAACATGAAAGAACTTTTTCGCCCCATCCGCCACTTTTTACTGTCCTTAACTGAAACACAGGCGGCAGAGCAATTAGAAATCAAATTTTCTGTGCAGAAGGAGCGAGCGACAAAATAAATGGTTGGGGGCTCTGAGGGAAATTAATTAAAATATTCCGGAAAGGCTGAAAAAAAGTGGAGGGAGCATAGGACAGGGCAATTAGATTTCATTTATTTCCTTTTACTTTTTATTTAATTGTTGCTCCACCGACCACAACAAATGATGGCATGGTCTAGGTTAAGTTGGGTTCGAAAAGCAAAGGAAAGAGAAATAAAGGATGGAAAAGTGGGTGAAAGGGGAAAAAATTGATGGGGAGTGAAAAAATGAAATTAAAAATCCTAAAGCTATCTGGACATTAATTGCGTATAATCTAGTAATCTGGTAGTCCCTTATTATGAATGGGGATTTTAACGTGTAATCCTAATAAGTGAAATGTTTAACCGTAATGGCACTATTTTTCTTCATATCTTCTTACCTAGGTACTTTTAATACACTTTTTAAATTAACTCAATTTACATTTTAAAGCTGTTGCCAAAAGTTAAAGATAGGAATAGAAATAAACTCCAAATGTACGTTGCATTTGTTTAATATCGTTTACTTTGTGTTCATATTTATGATATAACTATACATTTATCGTTAAAAACACAATTTTTACAGCATGTTGAGGTCTTTTACCCCCAAAATAAATATGTGCTCGGCTTTAAATCCATTAAGTCCGCTCTCAAATTTGAACAATTCAATGCGAAATGCCATTAAAATCATGTCAATTGTAATACGAGAGTAAAGCTTTGATACAACCGAAGTTAAGCCTGTCTCTTTTCATCCCGACTCCCCCTCTCGCTCTGCACCTTTTCCCCGATTGTTACAGTCAATTTTATTTTTGTTAGGCAGCTTTTAGTTGTGATGCGCAGGGCGTTAAATTTGTCACAATTCCCTCGCTTGCTCTTTTGGTATGCGAATATGGCCATCCTTCCCTCCTTTCGGTGTGCATATAGAAAATGTCATACAAATAAATTTTAATACCATACACAGGCGCACTCTCGCACCGTGAAAAAATGTTCTGTGAAAGTTTCAAGTGCAGTGCAAAGCGCACACCTCAATTTTCTCGCCCTTCGATGCCCCTTTTTTCCCTGGCTGTGCAAAAATGCCATAAATTAAATTTTATAAAAAACAATTACAGAGAGGAGCAGAGACACGCCTCCCGCACCGCACCGCACCGCACCGCACCGCCCCTTTGCACTTTTCCCCGGGTTTTCCACAGGAAAACCTTGACAGGTCTACATGTGCCCAGGCTGTGGTTTACACTTGTAAGCATTTTCTGCCCGAGCATATTTCATGCAGAAGGAAGGATCCGAAAAGGGAAACCCAGGGACTAGCAAGCAGCATTTGCAAGTGTGTAAATTTTATTATTTTTGAAGGGGTGGAGGTGGAGGGGGGGTGGAGCTGACTTACCTGCATTGCTTAAATTAGCACTGCCAAAAATATGTGGGGCAACAGGTCGCCAGCAGGAGCCTGCTTTCGGTTGGAGTTCTACTTTCCTTTTCGCTAAATTGGCAAAGGGATGAACGCTGGGCGCCTTCCTTTCCATACATCATTTCCGCTTTTATGCTTTTTTATGTCCTTTTAATAGATGTCTCTGCATTGGAAGCAATTTATATTCCTTTTTTTAGCCAAGGAATCTGCAAAGGAGCTGGGGCGAGTGGAAAGGGGCGGACTAGAAGTCCTTGCCTGGGTCCTGTCGGTGTCGTTATTTGCATTTTATGTATTCAAATTGTGACATTTACACACATGCAATCGCACATACTCGCACTCCTGTAGATCTCGCATACAATTCGACTTGAAATGCTAGCAGAGTGTTTAAAAACGCAATAAAAAAAAGAATTTATAAATTAATTATTTGTATCTTATTTAAAAAAAAACATGGAACAAAATGAAACGTATACTAAAAAAAATAGCAGCCAAATACAATTAACATAAGATTATAAATCGGCTTTCAATGATGTTTCAAAAAATATGTTTATAAATAATGTTATGGGAATGCTTTAGACATATTGAACAATTACATATGTCGACATGCAAGTTAAGTAAATCTAAATATTATACCAAAAGATATTAGATATATCAAATAAAACTACCTAAAATATAACTTTTTGAGTCATTGTAAAATATTCAGAGGTTAAAATATGAGCTTCTGTAACGAATTTTCTTAGCTACCTTGTTGGCTTTAGCTGTACATGTCCCGAGCAACACTCATAGATATTCATATGTATGTCAGTCGACTCCTTCTCGTTTTCCCAGCCCCTTTTCCGCCATTCTCACTCATCCTGCACGAATGAATCTAATTGCGCAAATGTGTGTTAAATTATATTTTTGCATACGCAGACAATCCGGGAAAGGGGCCAGAAGGGGTTAAGGGGGAGGCGGAGGCGGAGGCGGAGGCGAAATTCCACAAGAGGCGGGGGCTTAGGGGGGGAATATATGTGCCAGCTGGGCTCCCCATCCTTTAGCACTCTCCCAACCACGTGGTTGTTCCTCTGGTCTTACCATCTAAATCTAACAGCCAGGTGTGTGTTTGCATATGGCGCCCTCTCTTTCCCACAACATGTGCCCCTCTCTTTCACTCCGAGGGTTGAGCGAGCAGTTCCCTGTGCTACCAGCATGGATGGATCCAACAAAAAAAAGTTACACTTAATTATCGAATGAAATATCTTAGGAGAGCCCGCATGGAAATGGCATGATTTTGTATTCCGATCAAGAACTAATGAAGGCTGAGAACTGTTCTCAAAGAAGCAGCTGAAATAATGTCATTGAAGAAATATCTTGTAAATAATTGTCTGAAATTTCATTTGAAAAAAAATATATGTATTACTGTAAGTCTTTGTTTAATTTCTTTTTTTTAAATAAATATAAAATTTAAGCAAGCTTGTTATCCAATCAATAAGATTTCATTGGTAATCAAAGTGGTTAATATTCCCAAATAAGTCTTAAGTTTTTTTCGCTGTACTTATGTTTTTTCATTGCACATATGTATATATTTTTTTTTAATTTTTTTTCGAATGGCTTCAAACTACTTCGCAGAATTTTTAAAGCACCAAATACAAAAGTGACTGAAACACTTGACAATTTCTCGACTGGATATTTACCCTCCTAACCTGAAAAATAAATCTGTGGAAACCGCTGACTATATGATACTTGAACATATCCCGAGCCCAAGGTCGCATTCCTTTACGCTCCGCAACCTTCATAAACTTACAACTTTTGAAATCCACCCGGCACCACCATTTGAGCCATGTTTTGGATGGGGAATTCGAGGAAATGTCGGTGGGGAAACGGTGGAAGGATATGGCATTCTTTGGCGGTATGTAGGGCTGGTGTGCCATAATTGTCAGTAGCTTTTGTTGAATAATTGCTGCCATGCCAGATGCCAAAGCATCAGAGGAGCAGGACGCATTTATGGCAATGCCAATGGCACTTTACCTGTACGACCAACATCATTACTACGGCCATCATCATCGCTTTCAACGGAAGCCAACAATGTAAGCATCCATGGCCATGACTCTTCTTTTCAGTTGGGGCGAAATTTAATACATTTGGATTTAAAAGTCAAGACATGCGGCGTTGCCAGGGATTGGCCATAAAAATAGGGAATGGGAAGTGTGACCCGGGCACACAACAAATTGCGACCTACACGTTGTTTTCTACTTTACATAAATTACGAGAGCACAACGCACTGAAAAACAAACTCCCAACACACCCGCAAAATCCCCATTCCGTTCCGGCAACGTGCAACATTTTTATCAATTAGTTTAATCTTCTGTTCCAGGGGGAGAAAACTCAGACCCACCATTTTCTCTTATCAAGGCAACAAACAGTTGACAGAAGTTTTCCTTTCTCTGGTTCCTTTTTTTTTGTGTGTGGCGGGAGTGCTGACTTCAGAAATCGTTAAAATTGATTTTGATTTCGCAGAAGGAACATTTCCAATCTTGCGGCAAACACTGAGAACTTCAGACAGTGGCAAATCAGGCAAATTATATTAATTTCCCACATTGTCAGATCCCATTCGCATGACACGAAAAAACTCCGATTGAATTGGTTCCCAACTGGGAGACACACACAAGGAATTACGCAGAAAATCGATTATTTTAAAGCCGAGAAAATTGGGGGCTGGGAAAAGGACCACATCTTCTCAGTTTTTCCTTTTGGTTATGTTTGGGCAGAACTTTTGCCAAACGGCAGAGACAACTGCCCAAACAAATGTTCAGAAAAAAGATTACTTGAGTGAGGACAAATGCACAAACTCAAATTATAGGGAAGGCAAAACTACAAATATAAAGCTTTGAATTTGGTTAGGGAAATGGAAATGCTCTTACCGAACAAAGATAAGGAAGATGTTTTAGAATATTTAAAATCCAACAAATTTAACATAAATTATTGAAAACTTACAATTTATAAAATCTGCGAGAATAAGCTTATTTTTCAGCATACCAACCTAAGATGGATTATTTACTTTTTGTATAATTTTGTAAATACATTTATCCATAATTTTGCTTACATATATGATACAAATTCAAGACCTTAAGTGTTGTTATCCATTAATATCCTTGAAAATTAAAAATAATAGTAAACTAAATAAATTTCTTACTTCCTTAACAAGCTGCCCCTTCATAGAGTATACTGCACAAGACGGAAAAAAAAGGAAAACAGCAAAAAGGCTGATGGCCTGCCAACACAGACAGGGACGCTCGCACACAGGCACACATTTTCGCACACACTCACAGGGACAGAGACTGAGTGGGGAACCTACACATATAGTTGAAAAAACACTAAAATGCTCTTATTCAAATGCAGATTATCCCACACGCACACTCACTACGACAATTTCCCGGGCTTAGGCCAAGGATTTACTTTCATTTGTGCAAGGAGTGCGTGCCTGTCGCCTATGCTCCGAAACCTCCAGAATTAGACAAATGAAGTAGATCCTCGAGTGCGGAGACAAAATTTAAAGTGCACACACACACACGGTCCGAAAAGGAACCCTTAAGTACCTCCTCACCTAACTCGATTTATGTAGTCTTTGGAGTCCTTCAACCTTGCCTGGCTTCTCCAGAAATGACCAGTGCTGCTGCCTTGAGTGTTGTCAACTGTTGCCTTGATTTCGAGACTTAAAGTGTCCTCTGACTTTCGGGCCCCCCTCCGCCCCCTTTACGGCCCAGATGATCTAGAATATATTGCTGTTTTGCCAATTATCGATTTGACACATTTCTGAGTTGCTGGTGGCCCAACATTTTGACACACGCATCTCGGCTATTGGGTTTTGGCAGTGGGATTTCTCTCAAAATTGTCAAACAATTGCGAAACAATTGCCAAATTGAATTGGTTTTTTGATTATCACATTTTGTAGGCCACAAAACGCAGATAAAACGAAATGAAACCAAATACCAAATCGAACATTTTGTCAGTTGCCAATTTGCCATCGACAATTGGGAAACCAGAAAGATGGACAATGTTTGACAAGTGCAAGCCGATGTTTAACTAATGAGTTGAACGTGATTGAGTAAGATTAAGCGGTTTCAAGTAATAAGTTACATGTATAAAATCGGCCTGAAGAAAGATGTTTCCAGAAATTAGTTAGTTAACTTTAAAATTGAATACATTGAAGCTGTCGGTTTTGAGATGATTAATGAAACAATTCATTTTTTAAATGTTTACCTTAACTAAGTGACATGTCTTTGTACTATGTTTCTGTTTAAAATTCTAGTTAAAATTTTGTATTCTGATGATAAAATCTAAAACCCATGCTGAAATCGTAGAGCATTCACACTCTAACTTTAACCTAGAAGTTGAAGTGTTGATAGATATCTTTGAGGGTATCAATATGGTTTCAAAAAACCAGAAGCACATCCAACGATTTAATGAGAAACTATTTATTTGTACAGCACTTTTTTCCATCTAACTGACGTATCTCCTATCAATAGTTAAAGTTTTTTATTCTGATGATAAAATCTAAAACCCATGCTGAAATCGTAGAGCATTCACACTCTAACTTTAACTTAGAAGTTGAAGTGTTTTGAAATTAGAGATATCTTTGAGGGTATCAATATGGTTTCAAAAAACCAGAAGCACATCCAACGATTTAATAAGAAACTACTTATTTGTACAGCACTTTTTTCCATCTACTGACGTACTTTAGTTTTCGTTCTACTTAAGCCAAAAGATATTCTATTCAATTTTTTTTGGTATCGAGTTTCTTGTTGTGTCAACAACAGTTGGCCTGAATGGAAAGAGGGCTCTTCAAGGGCCCGCCCTTCTGCGAATAGGTCGTAAATCCTATTAGATCCTCTGCAACATGTGACGGCCTTAAAGAGGTTGAAGGGATATCTGAACTGAAGCTGCAAAGTAATCGGCTTAGGATCAATTGCCAACAATTGATGCTGTCAACGAGTCTGAAAAAGAAAATATCTGTACAGAACTAGCAGCATTTCGATCCATATGATCGATCTCCTATCAATGAAATAAAACCAATTTCCGATTTAATTTTCTTCGGTCGAAGCGGATATTAACACCTTTGCTATCAAATCTCAGAAAAACCATTCGATTTTATAAAGTTCATATTAAAAATCATGCGCTGCATTAAAATAGTTAATAAAACTCTTTAGAATATTGTTGAACTCAGATCTTTATCGTTGAAAGTTATCTCATATAAAATACAATAATAACCATGTCTATTTTGATGCTTTAAGCAAAAACTATAAGAATATCATTAATTTGCAAATAAAAAAGTCATAAAGTAAGTCAAAACACAAGAAAGTCACTTTAAAATGCCCGAAAACTATTAATTTTAAAATATTCAAAACATTAAGATTCCAATCGTAGAAAATTGAATCCCTCCAACATGATCTTCACACCTGGTAGCTTATCCAGAAGATCCACAAACAACAAAAACTCAAACGAAATCGTCCTACAAAATGTCTGTTAACTAGATAGCCAGGCCAAACCGATCTCGTTTATCGGAAATGACTAAACACTTTATATGTATCGATCTAACAAGTTCTTGCCCCATAATTTGATGCCTCACCGAAGACCAAACCCATAAAAAATCAAAGAAAAACAGAACAAGAAACCCAAGAAACTATTTATCAATCTGGCTACAGGGTTGGGCCCAGATCAAACGAGATCGTGAAAGATGCGAGGAGTCAGCTGACTGACTGACTGACTGACGACTCCCAGGAGATGACTCCGAAGAAACCAAGGCGAAGCGAATAGGAAAACTCTTTGCCGGCTGTCGGGATCGGGATCGGAGTCGGAGTCGGAATCGTTAGGGAAAAGCAGGGAGGCCGGCACAGAGCCATATGGTAACCCCTGTCTGGTTTTAGGGCCCGCCTCTGACTTCGGGCTATGCCATATGCTGCACTCTTTTTTCGGTAATTATCCTTAACTCGCCCTCTCTTTTTCTCTCTACACTGTGAACAACTAGAACAAAGTACGTAAATTGTAAAATCCATTGCAGTAAGAAATCTGTTTTTAAAGTCAGAAATATATGTCCTGAACAAATATTAGTTAGCCTTTTGATAATTTTATATAAAATAGTTTACAAAGAATATTTTTTTCACATTTTTTGCTAATCAAACCATTTATAATGACCATTTATTTATAATCACGCCTATACAATTACAATTTAAATTATAACTTACTTTAACATTTAGTAAGAAAGTGGAATTTATAAGAAAGTGGAACTATCTAACCAAGATAGATAAACCAAAGCAAAAAATCAAGCATTCAAATTTAAAACTATGATTCAAATCATTCATCAACTATACAAAGTATTAAAAGCAGACTTAAATATATTAATTTTTAACATACAAAATTTATTTTTAAATCCAGAAGACTTTTCTTTTCTTCAGTGTATTCCCCTTCCTGTCCTAAAATTAGTCTCAGTTTTTTCAATTTTCGGGTCTTGTTGCACAGACCAAAGCGGCTGCCGCAAAACTGCACAGCGTTAGTACGAGCAGGATTCCATGTATAGTATCTCATGGATGCGACCGCAGCTAATGCGCTTATGTACGCTCAATAAGACGCTGACAGCCGTGTTTTGGGGCCTTCAAGGTGAAGGGCGTGCCCGAGACCTCAGAGCGTCTGTCTGGAAAAGGTTTTCGTTGTACACAAACTCATAAAACTTGCACCGGCTTGCCGGGCATTTACCCCATCCCCACCCATTCCTTGGTCTCTGGGTGTCTGGTTGTGTCTTTAGCATAATCTGCATATGTCTCCCAGTGCAGGCACTAAATCTAACGCCCTCGAATATCGAGCACTTAGCGCCAGCTGCCTCAAACATCGAGTGTTCCAAGGATCCTATCCTTGGGAGCAGCATGCTTCCTAGTTTGGGTTAACAAGCTACACAAAAAAAATTAATGTTTGATCTATAGTATCTAAAATGATCTAGAAGTATTGACTTTGATATTTTAAGTGTGAATGTAATATCCAAATCTTAAGGCTATGAATTCATAAAAACAGAGCTCTAGTTATAAATTCAGATTTAAAATTGACTTTTTCAACCTATTGCTGGCCTATTTTGATTTTCAAATTTTAAACCAATTAAAAAAATCATGATCCTGCATGTATAAAAAACTCGAAAAAAACAACTAATAGCTAGGTCTAATTTTTTAGAAAGCGAAGACAAGAAACCAAAAAATTAGTTGTCCTTTCTTTAGAGACATATTAAATATTCAAATCATATCATCTCCGTAATGTTATCTTTTTTCTTGCTGTGTAATCCGTTATTCTTGTATTTTGATACTTTTGGTGTCGTTTATCATGACCTTCAGCTGCACTAAAAATAGTAGTTCTACTTGAGCATGACGAAGAGCATCGGGTTTGGAATAGAAATGAGTAAATAAGGGCTATAGAGATAATGCGATCGGTGACGATGTACGTGAAGTACTTGGGCTGTGTCAAAGTAATCAGCTAGCTGAAAGTTTAATGATCTTGCAGGAGGTCAGAATGCGCTGTCTTTATGCTAGAAAAATCGACAAAGAAATATTATTTTTAATGGAATAAAATTAAGCGCTTTCGACAGTGTGAAAAATGAGATTGTAAATCCTGACCTCTCCTAACCCAGAGAATGTAAATCAAAAATTAACAGCATTTTAAAATGAAAGTGGAAGTTGAGAAAACATTTCATTACCTTAGACTTTAAATCTTAAAGCCATTTTAACGACACAATAAATGTTAAATTTATTCAATCCCCTGGATTCCAGGGCCTGGAACCAGTTAAACCCATCCTGCTGCTGGAATGGTAATGATTATAATTCACAAAATTGTTTTGCTAATTTTCGATTTTTTCATCTTATTTCTTTGTCACTTTCCCTTTTTCCCTTGGAAAAGCTTGCTAAGTTTAATTATTTTATTGAAATTTCAATTTTCGTATATCATTAGCATAGTTTTCCTCTTTTGCTCTCGTTCCCCGACTGCCTCGTCTTTTTATTTGATATTCAACGAATTAATTTTGTTGTTCCCTCCACAGCCGAAAAAAGAGAACCGGAAAAGCGAAAAATCTGCGCAGTTTTCCAATCGCCCGCTGACTTACTAACTTAACCAACAAGCCAAGCTCCTGCCCCCGAATTCCTACAATATCCTTTGCCAATTTGACCCCCCTCGTCGCCCCTGACTCACCTCTTTGCCCTGCCCTGCCACTTGGCCCTGACTTTTTGCGTACAAGTGAATTTTAATTTAATTTCCCTACAACTAGACGTTGAGCTAGACGTGAGCTGAGCGAGCAAGCACTCCCCCCATTGCCCCCGTTTTCCACTCTACCATTTCCCCTCTTCTCCGCCCCTGAAATACCTACAGCTGCGGCCAGAAAATCAGTGGCAGCAAATTTACAAAAATTCAAAAAGTTTTCTGGACTTAGAACTAGTTAGGTATTAAGATGTTACAAACTAACAACAAAGATGTTAATCCTTTAAAAATTAAAAATGAAAAAATCAAATATTATAAACAGAAACACTTTAAGAATTGGTGTTTTAAATTATTTATCAAAATTGTAATATGGGTCATATGGGATTTAAGCTACAAATTTTTACACAATGCGTTTCTTTAAATTATTTTTCTTTGACAACATTAGTCTTCGCCATTTTGTTGTCCAACAAACTGACAGGCAATTGTTACCATAAGCTAAATAAAATATTGAAAAGCCTCTTGTGGCTGTCAATTTGTCCACAACTGTAGATGGGATAGACATAGCTCTGCTCTCCAGATCCTGGCGCTTTAATTGTGTATGGCATGACAGCGCACAAAATGGCGTCGAGAGTTGCACGTCATCAGGCAGCAGTGCCACTCCCCTCAGCTCCTCCGCCCCCATTTTAGGCTCCCCTCCCCCCCTTCTACGCCCAAGCCACCCTGTTTTGTGTGCGATTTTCGTATTTAGTTAAACAAAATTAAAACGTGATTTGTTTTCTTGTTTTCGACTAGCACTTGCTCCCTCCATTTTCCCGACTTCCCAATTCTTTCCTGGGTGTTTGCACATTTTTGGCATTCCTAGAGTGAACTGCGACGAATGTTTTCGGGGCCTTTCTTCATTAGGTCTGCAGCATTTGCCTGTCTTAAAGCGTTTTAAATTCAATACGCCACAGCCGCCCGCCCTGTCAATAGAAAATTGATTGCATTTACAAGTCGATTTATTATGCAGGCAACTCGTGGCGGGGGAAAATACACAGCAGCAAAAGCCACAAAACTATTTTCCTAAGATTAAATGGTTTTTCAAACGTAAAAATAAATCATCATCACAATCATAATAAAATGGTATTTTTTATCAACTAGATATTTAAGATTATTTAAATTAAAGAAATGCTACTTATATTTGTGATACAAATAAGTGAGATTCCGATGGCCTTTAAAATATTTAAAATTTTGAAGGACACCTTCCTTGTTAATATTAAATATCCTTGTAGTGTTTTATTTTCTCTGTGGGGGAGCTGTAACCCATCAAAACAGTCTTTGGGTACCGGTTTTATTTTTAGTTTCTGTACTGCTGCTGCTGCCATTTTCCAATCCGCACTTTCATTTGAAACGCTGCTGACAATTTCCATTTGGCGACTCCCGCCAGCTGTCTTCCCCAACTCGCGTTTCCTCGCCTCTTTACTGCAGAGCTTCGAACCAAACCGCAGCTGGTAACCAACTGACGTTTAGATTTGATTTGAAATGTTCAAATTACCAACATTATAAGAGATGAACAGCTCCGGGACAGTCGACTATCTAGACCAGAAAACCCCACCCAAGCCCCCTGCTGAACCCACATTTCCTCCTTCCCAATTACCACCCACTTTCATCTAGAGTTTCAATTTATTTGGTGGGTTTCTTAAACATTTATCCAAATATTATAAGCGGTTGAAAATCTCTCTTAAAATATAGATTTATTGGTCTAAACTTGGACAGAACTTTATAATACCATCATTAATTTCAACTTTATACTTACTTAAAATAATTTAATAATTATTTGTATCTTTTTTAAAAACAAACTTAATGCTTTTTTTAAGAACATTTTTGCCCGTTGATTTCAGGTTTTTTCACAGCCAAAATTTTAAATACATTTGTACAAACATTTTTTTACTGTTCTTATTGTTTGCTTACAAAATTGAAAGGAAATTGACTTTTAAAAAGTTTAATTTAACCTAACCCACTTATCAAATATTTACCCTTTTAATTATTTGGATTACTTTTAAGAACCTCCTACGCATTGCACATAGCTGAATCAACCCTTCCCTATTTATTACCCGTCTCTATGTGGATATAGAATATATCCAGCTGTGTGTTTTAAACGCATCAATTGCTTGCGTGTGATTAGTTTGCATACCAGTTGACAGATACGAGTGGGAAGAAGACAAGGAGCGACGCTGCTGATGATGAGTTTGATGATGATAATGGTGGTTCATATGGTGGCTCTTTTGATGACGGGCGGTGGTGCTAGTGCTTCTGCTGTGATTCGGTTTTGGTCGGGTTGCCAAGGATGTGGAATCCTTTTGTTGACAAGTGCTGCATGGCATCGCTCATTCCGGTCCTGTCATTTGGCGTTGCTTACTTTCGCGGATTTCACGCGCTTCCAATTCGACCCCACCCAACACCCCTGAAAAGAAAACCCCCCAAAAACCACAACAAAACGAGCATTTTTGGGGATACTAAAAAGGAATTGATAATGACTGTGAACCGGATTCTGATTAGCATAGCAATGGGTTAGCTAGTTTGTTGGCTAGTTAGTTAGTTAGCAGAGAAAAATGGAGGAAAATTGCCTGTAATTTGGAGCAGGACCAAATTTGCTAACTAACCGTGGTCCAGAACGATTGCCAATGGCAAACAGCGTCCAACACGAGTGTCTAGTGTCGAAAAATTGGGGCTAATGAGCATTTGAAATACGCACAATTGTAACTATAACACGGGAATCGGAGGCCCAAATTTCCTCGGTTTTCCCTATGCACTTGTAGAAATTGTTGGCCATTGTTGGTTAAGTCCCCGAAAATCGTACTTTTTTTATACTCCCAATTATAAATTGTATTAACAACACCGATAAAAAATATTTAAAAATAATTAAATTTTCCTTTTAATCTTCAACAACAATGTTTTAACCAATTTAACAAACAAATTTTGTTTGTATTGTTAAAAATCTGTAAAATTGTAACTGTCATACAGCAAATAAATAAATCGATTTAATTTAAAAGCTGTTGGGAACGCTTTGAAACATTGTTCTCTCAATAAATTAATTAATATATTAACAATTTAACATTTCAGTGTTCCGTTTATATATTTAAGCAGATGAACAAAATTAAGTTTGATTACTTTTTCTGTGTGCATTTCCCCTTACAACTAGTAGCAACCGTTAACAGCTCCTGGCAACTTGTTAACAAGCTGGCACCCGCAACAAGCTCTCGGCTCAAAGGGGGAGGGAAGGTCGTAGGGAAAGTGGGAGGAAAAGCTGGGGGAAAGCGGCAGTGCTGCTGGCTGTGTGTTGACAATTAAGCCGGTTAATATGATTGCCACTTGATGTGCTGATGCTGAATGTTCGGTGCTGGCTGCCGACTGATGATGGCTCCTGATGAGGATGAGAACGTGGTCGTTGATTGTGGTTGGGGGGTTACAGGATAAGAAATGAGGGATGTGGCTCCCCTTTCGACCAACAAAATGAGCGAGCGCATTGCGGCCCTAAAATTAAAGCCAAAAACTATACCCTAAGTGTACTTGAGAGAGGAAATTGTTCGGATATTGTGTAAATATAAAACAAGTATTATTTGCACAATTTATCATACCTTTTATACATTTTTCGTGTAAAAAAGTATGTAGTTTTTGTAATGATACCAAAATAACTTACTCTAAGCCATAAATGCCAAAGTGTTTCTCTAAAAAAATCTTTGTTGTCTGCAGGCTAATGACTTTACATTCAAAAAGTGCATTTAACTTTCGGATTTCAAACAGGACTTATTTTCTTACAGATTTTCCCAGCTCACCTCCATTTCCGCCCACATTTTCTAATGCGAACTTTGCGCGCAATTTGTTGCCGCTGACAGCTGTGAGAAAAGGAGAAAGGGAGAATTTTTTCTTGTTTCTCGATTCTCGTCCCTCTATCTCTGTCTCCAGTTGTTGTGCTGTCTCTGTCGCCGCATTCAGGCCAGGATGTCAGCGGCAAATGCAACTGCAACTGCTGGCATTCCCATTGTCCCGTAGCCCTAAAAGATATACCCGGAGAAAGGGAAAGAGACGGGGTTTAGGGTTGGAGAAAGAGAGCGTCCGAGGGAGCGTGAGTGTGTCACAAAATGCTAACGACATTTTGTTATTTACTTATTGCATTCATTTAGCTTGAAGATGCCGTCCCACTCTTACATTCAGTCTCTCCTACAGATACAAAAAATATGAAATGAATTGTTAAATATAAATTATAATAAATTTAATGAATTACAAAATTTCTCGAATAATTAACTAAATTAATTAATTATTTTTAACAGTGTACAAATATAAATTTTTAACATAAGTTAGTACTGTTGCAATAGATTAAAAATTTAAATCTAAGTATGGTTCTTGTGCAAAGTATATTCAAAAATGAAGGTACACTTTTCGTTGTATTGGTAAGCAGCTTAAAACCTACTTTTAGTTAACTATAAAGCTGAGCTTTATTCAATATAACAAAACAATAATTCACATTATTTTCAGAAACAAATTGATTTGCTGTTAAATTTGGTTGGTTTTTTCCTCTGTGTAGGCGTCTTTTGCACATTTTTAATCTGGGTGCCTTTTGTATTGCACTTAACTTGGCTTGCAGTCTTGGCCCGATGCACTCGGCACATACCCCCTTCCCCTCTTTGGAGAATGCTTCACAGCCCCTTAGAATTTAGCCATGAACAATGGGCCTGGCATAATGGGGCAAATTGAATTTGAATTGCTTGGTTGGCTTGGTTAACATTCTAAGCGCACTCACACACTTAGAGAGGGACGGGTAGTGGGCGCAGAAAGAGACGGGGCGAACGTGTGCAGGCCGGCCACATTTCAGATTCTCAATAATGCTTATTGTCAGGGAATTGAATGTGAAAACAATGCCATGTCCCAGAGTCCTCTTCTCTTGTGTCCTGCCATTATGCGTGGTTCGGTAAATATTATTCTTCTTGAAAAATTGTCGAATGCCCAAGGATACAGCTGAAGAAGGCACCGGGAAAAGGAAGAGTCTTTTCTAAAAAATAGTAGAAGTAGGAAAGGTTATGACAAGCACAAACCATTTGTCCCGAACAAGATAAATGGGGAAAATTAGAGGCACAGAGATATCTCATAGAAATCAATTGAAGTCGAGTAGAAAATCAACAGCGTATTATTTTTCCCTCGACCATTTTCCAAGATCCTTTGTACGTTGTGGCAAATGACAAAGGAGCAATTATGAGGAGCACCCAAGAATGTGTAAGGAGCCTCAGTTAAGACTCGGATTTTAATAGAGAGGCAGTAGTCTCAAGAATTGCTGAGAAATCAAGCAAATTGTAATGAAATTGAAAAAAAAAATCGTGATTACCGATTGGGAAGGTATCTTCGCAATTGAGATATCTCTTATATCGAGGAATTTTTTCAGGTACACTTCCATGAATGGGAACAATTGCAGATGGATTTTTGCAGAGGGTTTGAGGCCACACAACATGTTCGATTGGCATTGATTGCGGTAAACGAATTAAGGGTTTTAAAATACAATCGGAAAGTTAAGTGGCAGAAGGCATGGTGAGGAAAAACAGAAAAACGTGTTTGAGCCCAACACAGTTTATAATTTATATTATAAAATTTATTAAAAAACTTATTTGGGACCGTTTTGTAATACTTTTAAAAAGCCTACATAAAAGCTGTTATAACTACGATAAACCATTTTGAAAGCTAAAAGAAATAAAAGAATCACTAATATGTAAAATTGTTTTCTTTGTGTTGAAAATCGTAGATTAAAATTTATAATGATTGTTCTAAGAAATAAGTGTAATTTAATCAAAATATTTGCAACTTAAACAAAAAGTCACATATAATTTTACTTTAACGAACGTTTAATACAAAAAAAATTATCTACATTCTAACTTCTAACCGTAAGTCAAATTCCTTATTAATTTTCCATATCTAATTGCTTAAGAGATGCGGTTAATCTATTTTCAAGAACTCCTTTTCCGAATGTGCAACCGGAAGCAAAGTGAGGTTCCCAATATTAATCTCTCTCAACTTGACCTCAAGACCGCAGCCACAGGATACCTTTTCAATCCCATTAAAGAGTAATTCATTTATAAGGGGCCGAACCTCCTCAATGGGTTAATCTCATCCGAAAGCAAGTCCTGCTTAACATATGTATGCACAGACCGCAGGACCAAAATCCAGCACCCAGAGTCCATAGTCCGAAACTTGCGTGCACCATATCCGTGGCTGGCTGTCATGGCCGATTGGGCAAACAGCTAAACCGAAATGCTAATCCTTTTTCCCATTTTTTCATGGTTTCGTTGGGTGAGTTCGAAGTCCTGCATTTGTGCAGCTGTTGCTACGAAAATTACTTTTTTTTTTTGGGTATTTGAAAGGGACAAATCCACTGATCCACTTTGCGTACAGTAGCAGCCGCCTCCGTTGTTTTGACAAAATGTTTTTGTCGAGTGCCATTGACTTTGGTAGCAGTCGGCCGTCGGCAGTGGGTAGCGGTTGCTGCAGTCTGCAGCCCGCATTTACCTGACAAATGATGATGACAACTTCCGCTGCTGGCTAAAACCCTCAACCCACCCAGCACATATTTTAATTTTCGAAACAATCCAGCAAAACAAAATACGAGAAAATCAGAGAGACATGCCAAAGTCGGACGGAACACGAAGAGAGTTATCCTGTCCGGCCACGTTAAGAGGATTATGTCCTGTCGGAATGCGAATGTGAATGCGAATGTGTAGCGTAAAACTCGCAATTTTTATGAATATGGTAAAGCCGCTTTAAACGGCAGAGAAAATAATAACAAACTAACGAAACTTCAAACAAAAACAAGGCAACTTGGAGTTGGGATGGGGCGAAATGTTATTAGAGCTGAGCAATGATTACATAACCGAAAACCAATTTGAAAGCAAATTGTTTCAGAAAAAGTGAGCTTAGGTCATTTGGAAGAGGGAATATCAAAGAAAATTTGCGAAGGAGGTCAGAACTACATTTTGAATAAGACTAAAGGAATAAAAATATTCTTCTTTAATTTAAACTCGATACTAGGCTATGGATTGCTTGAATTTAATTTTATGTTTAATGACACACTCTTTTATTATAATGCAGATTGAAGTGTAAAGTTGGGCATTGTTCCCAATTTTTCTTTCAAACATTTATAGGGCTTACACAATTTAAATATTATTATAATAGCGGTTTGTCTTTCGCTTCATCAAAGATAATAAATATAATTAAGTCAGGTTAATTTAGTGTCGAAATATGTGTAAGCTCACCGTATAAAGCACGCAATGTTTGTTAACATCACAAAATTATTGCGTAACTAAAATTTTCTAGAAAAAAAAATGTAACCTTTTGGGGAAAAGTTTGCGTAAAAAAACTTTTAAATTTATTCCGTCACCTTTTATGAACTATTATTAACGAAAGAAAAATAAGTATTTGTACTCGTTACAAAATTAACATATATCTTGCAAAGAGATATCTATTGGTTGTGCTTTTCAATCACCTAAGATGCACATACATGTCACCCCCTTCATGGGGGACACTTTTTCCATATCTGGTTCTAATTTATGGAATCTACCCGAATGAATATTTACCCAGCTCGTCCTCTAGTATCTCTCTCCCCAGCAGTGGAATGCAATATCCAAAGTTGTAGTATTCCCCATGCATTAATTAGTTTCGCTCTTTGCCAATTTGTCACAGAGCCCGATGTCAATGCTCTGGCAATGTGAGGGCGAGATCTTGAACTCCACCCTGAAACTCCCCCTTTCGTGGGTCTTAAAGTCTTAGCTGGAGGGACTTTAAGTTTTGGCGCCCATAAATATGCCATAAAACTATTTGAACGGGCGACTAGATAAAGGGGGCGGACAGCCGGCGAGCAAGTGTAGCAAACAAGCAAAACAACCACCAGACGACTTCTGGGACTTCCAACTAGATGCTCCGCACTCTCCGGCCCATAACAAAGTTAATAATAATAAAGCTGGGGCGGAGAAGTCAGGGGCACGCCCCAGACAGAGTCCCCGCCAAATACGATTACAATTTGTTACACTTACGCAGCACAAAAGTCGTCAGCCACCCCGCCGCATCATCCAGTTCCCAATAACGAGAGCAAGTCCATCTTTCCCGTGGAGTTGGGACGCCAAACAGTCGCCAGTTGTTTCGCCTTTCGTCTTGTGGTTATACAAATCTCCAGACTGGCATCAAAAGCAGCACCAGCAGAACCAGAAGCATCAGCAACCTGACCAAAGAAATGCCCAAACGACTGGCCGCATAAATCAGAGCATAGTTTGGGTCCGGGACAAAAAGGGGGAAGCTGCCGCTACCGCTTCGGCAGCCCAAGGGGATGTTTCCGTCTAATCAAAATCAAAGCAAAGGGGAACGCTACACTGATGGAAAATACCAAGTCCATTGGCATACTAAGTTCATATATTTATACAAACTTAAATTTATCTTTCGGTATTTAATAAAAACATTTTTTGCCAACAGTGTTGGGCAATGTACTTGTTTTTTGGATCCATGTAAAGTACAAGTTGTTTGGTAGGTAAAATATACATAATTTTGCAATGGGTCTAGGTAAAATAATAGGTACAAACAGGTCTGTTATTTTTGAAGACATATGCCAAGAAAAAAATAATAAATGTAATTGAATGGAATAAAGCAATTTAAAATCAAAAATAAATCCAATTATTACAGTACCTTGCATAGCATACTTTTTAGGTAAATGAAAATCTTAACCTAAGTTACATAGGAAACAAACCCTTATAGTTTCGCTAATGGATTAAATCCTTATCTGGCTTATGGGCTAACTTAACTCTAAAACTAAATAATTATTTCATAAGCAATTGCACATCCATATTGGATCCCCAACCTAACAATGCCTGCTAACTTGCTTAAATGGTATATTACGGCCTTTTATGTCACTAAATCGTTTAGTTGAAGAGGTTTAGGAAACAAATTTTTGCGTTACTCTTGTAAATTTCGGTTTGGTTTATTTGTCTTATTATTATTTTATTTTATTTAATAGCTGTATACAGTACATAATAACCAAATTATCTTTAATTTATTCATTTTCAAAATTTTATGTTTGATATTTTCCTTCCACTTTTCTTTTCCTGTGTAAAACCGCTTTGAAACTCACCAAGGAAAACTTCGAAAAGGGCAAAGGGGAAGTACACTCCCTGAGAAGAGCGCACACTCTCGCTCGGCGATCAGACGATGCCAATTAATTTATCAAAGTCAGTGCAGTCGAGGAAGAAGCGTCCTCAAGACAAGGCCACTGGGAATTAAACGACAATGAACGATCCCCATTCATTGGGTTATTAATACAGCACACTCTACGCCAGATCATCGGGGAATCGATTCCGGAAGCGGCTGCAGTTGCCATCAACATTTCTTTTCTTTCCATTCTTCCCATTCTTTCCTTTCTTTTCATTTCTTTGCGGGCCCACTCAGGTAAACTCATTTGACTTTTATTAATTACAACTAGATTTTTATTTATAACCAACAAATTGTTCACAATTTATCAAATTGGCTTAGTGATGCATTCGTGTATATACAGCTAAACAGATATATAATTATCAACATTTCGATGTTTCCCCGTTCAGAGGCGATCGCTATATTTGAGCTTCTGCCAGCCAGCCCTTTGTCGCTTCATTTCCCGGTAGCTGTTCGGCAGCCCGTAGAAGAAGTATATGGATAGTCCTATACGTGTAGAGAACAGATTAGTTTACGTATTTGGAGGTGTCTTAGGCATGCACTTAGTTCTGACGTTTATAATACCGTTTTATTTAATACTTTTACGACTACTTTTGAGTTAGCTTAGCATGCGTGTTAATTAATGGGGGCTTGCGAAGGATTAGGATTGGACTAGACTATATTGAGAGATGTTTTCAAGAGTTTTTTATTTATTGTCTTTATCTGCAGTTTCTTTATAGTCTTTAAAAAAACTAAAGGTTTCTTATGTTTTTCAGTTGTGTATCACCATAACTTCTTTTGATTTAAATATATAAAATATGTAGTTTAAATACATATTAATAATAAACGTATGGAATATCTTTATAGTGCAGTACTTGTCAAGAATCGTTTTTCTCACTACACGCTATTATATTTCGAAATCAGCTTGTTTATTTATGATTTAAAGTTTTAGTTAGATTTAGATAACCATAACTCTTTTGCTGGAAACTCCTAGTGTTTTGTTCTTAATTGATTTTGCAACTACCCTATCTAGTCATGCCTTACCCCTCACAATCCACCTGGTACTTATCATCTAGGATTGCTTGCATTCCGCGCTAACTACATACTAGTGACTACAGCTACAGCTAGATATGTACAAAGCAAGGTACGTTTGCATTCCGATTCGAATGCAGGACCTAACTACGTTTAACTGGGGGAAAATGGCACCCTCTTTGGTTTCACCAGGGGGGTCTATAATGGGCCAGGGTAGTGAAGGAGGTTGGTAAGCCCCTCAGCTCTCCGTCTCCTCGACTTCTATGTAGGTGGACTGCGGACGCTGGCGACGCACCAATTCCGGATGTTGTTGGGTTCGGTGCGAGGGACCCCGCTGCAATATAGCCTCCAATTTGGCTTTGAATGGCAAAGGCTCCGCCTTCTCCGGTTGCTGGCCAGGATCCGGACGCGTCTCCGGCTGCGATTCCGGTGGCAAGAGCGCCGGGTTCTTGGCATCCACGATATGCTGGCGACTCAAACTGGGTCGCTGTTTGCGCAAACTAATGCTGTTGATGGTCTTGTACAGAACCGGATCGAATTTCGGTGGACGTGGTATGTTGCCACCTGCATTTGGAGCGGCAACTGGCACTGAAACTGCCTCCTGGGAGTGCGAGGGGCCGCCCGGGGTAGTGGAGGCGGTGGGCAGCACTTCGGTGAGGACCTCATCAGCATTACCAGTCTCATTATGGCCGGTTTTCAGTTCGCTGATGGCCTTGAGCATTAGGCGACGCACATCGGTTTCGCTTTTCGATTGCTTCAGAAGCGGCCTTGCTCTGGTCTCCTCCAGCTGGGCCTCCTTGACCTCCTCCTCCTCCTGCTCCTCGTCATCGCTTCTCCTCACAACCCCCTTCACCTGGTGGGCATTGGCATTCATAATGATGTGGCTTAAGCGGTCTTTAAACTTGGCCGAATGCAGCGGGTCCTCAATTGCGGAGGCCTGGGATTTGAGGGAAGTCTGGGAGGCCAGGCGTTGCAGTACGAAAATCGGCTGGCGGTCCTTGGAATCGTTCACGGATTCGGCATCCGGAAAATTCCCCACTAATTCATCCTCTTTCGCCGGTGAATCCGCTTCGGCTTTAACCCTCTGCAGCTGCTCGTAGAAGGCCTCGCTGTTGAACAGCTCCTCCAGCATTTGGTGAGCCACCAGCTTGCATTCCTCGTACTTACTCAGCCTCAGGGTAATCCCGCCCTGCACCTCATCGTCATCGCTGCTGCTGTGGACGGTGGCCACAATGACCGTTTCTATGACACTCGGATACATCTCGGAGTCCAGGCTGAAGTGGCGCTCAAAAATCAGCTGCTGCTGGAGGTCCAGCTCCTGCTGACTTTGCTGAGTGTCCTCGGCATCCAGGACATCGTCCAGCATGGCTATAACCGACTGCTCGTCCTCCCGCGACGGAAACTCATTGTCGCAGCCCAAGGTGGCTGTGGAGTTTTCACTCTTCGTGTCCTCCACGTAAAACACCTTGCCATTGGCATGTTTAACTTCAATCAGGTCCTCGCCCACGTCACTAAGATTCTGTATCTGATCCAAACTACTGGTGGGACTCTTCTTCAGCTGCGTTTCCAGGGTTAGGACACTCTCCTTGGAAATGCAATGGTACTTCCTGCTCGCGACTTTCCTGAAAACCCTTCAGGGCCTTGTAGAAAGCCCATCTTTCGGGATTTCGCTTCTGTGGATTCTTGCAATCGTAAAGATACCAGCATGCAAGGAATATGGGAATACCTAGGACATTTGAGTTAGTACACAAGTGCCGCATGCATTATTGTCTACCCATGCAATAGGATATTAATGTGGAATTTGACTCACCCACTATCATCCAGACACCGAAGCGTATCCACGTCCAACTGTCCAGCTGGAGCATCAGATATATGTTGATGAAGATACTGATGGCGGGAACAATCGGTACGAAAGGCACTCGGAATAGTCTACGACGAGCTTCTCTGGGCTGGAGACAAATCAGCAGGATCACCAGGAACACCAGCAGGATTAGTATGCACAGGAGGGTCAATGCCCAAATCTCTTTCGAGGCGATTAAGGAATGCGCCTGTATTACCAGCACTCCAATGCCCAAGGAGAGCAGACCTTAAATGATAGATTATACATACAAAATCATATTAAACTCCCTGTTTATTGTACTTACAAAACAACGTAGCCAGCACTCCCACAATCCTTGAGGAGATCGCATTTGGCTCCTGGATGCGATGAACATTGAATAGCTGGGTGCAGACTGAACCGAAGGTGAATCGCTCACTGCTCGAGGTCAATGAGGTGGTTTCCGAAGCTCGGACTCTGTCCCTCTGCCCTTGAGTCTCCTCGACATCGCAATAGTCCATATATCGAAGGAGCATTATCGATATGGCCACAACGCTGTAGGCCAACAAAGTGCCAATCGAGAGCAGGCTGACCAACTGGGCCAAATCGAAGAGTCCAGCGATTGCGGCTGTGAAAAGGGCTGCCACTATGGATCCTGTTACTGGAACCCGGAATCTCGGACTCACTTTGCCCAGAAATTTGAACAAGAGACCATCCTGGGCCATCGAGTACATCACCCTGGGCAGTGGGAATAGAGCTCCGAAAAGAGACGCCAACAGACCCACCAAGCCACCGACCGTGACAATCCACATGGCCACCGGCCAACCCACATACTCGAAGGCATAGGGCAGAGGTGCGTTGGCATCTTGCAGATAATATGGCAGCATCAGGGTCAGCACAGTGGACACTCCGAAATAGCACAGGAAGATGATCAGCAGCGAGAGCAGGATCGATTTTGGGATGTTTTTCCGAGGATCTCGAACCTCTTCTCCAGTGGTGGCGATACAATCGAATCCCACGAAGCCAAAAAAGCAGGTTGCAGCTCCTCGGAGAGTTCCCTCGAATCCGTAGGGGAAAAAACCACCTGATCCGATCGTAGAATTCGTACTGACAGCACTCGGATCCACCGTCCAGTTGGAGAAGTCAGCTGTAGCGAGAAAAACAACAATTGATTAATTAAAAGAACACTGTCGGAATTTAGGGCTTACACTATCTTTAATCAAGACTGCTCTACTATGTTGTCAAAACCTTTTTGATATAAAAACTAAGTTCACATTTGATTATAGCTTATCAGGTGATACTAACAATTACAAATATATTTTTGCAATCTTATTTAGATTTTTTCAGAATTTTCACCGACTCATATTTTTTTGTTTACGAACTTCTACATTTGTAAGAGTTTTGTTTCTACAGTATTTATTATTTCTTTTAATTTCAACGATTTTTCTGGTAGTTATTTAGTTGCCACTTAATATTAATTATATTTACCTTTTATGGCGCCAGCAACTATGACGAAGCCCAGAATGAATATGTTGAGACAGGTCACAAAATTGTTGGCCATTGTGGATGTCTCCACTCCAAAAGCAAGTGCCACTGTAAGATTTCAAGGAATCATTAATAAAGCATTATTTACTTTTAACTTATTTTACTAATCCACTTACCACCAAAAACGACTACGAGGCCAAAGGCCAAAAAGTCAAAGTAGCTTCCCAGAAAACTGACATTCATGGGGGCCACCTCGGCGAATGTGTTTTTCAAGGTGTCGTTCAGTAAGGAGTCCAGGTACAGGCTGATACCTCTACAAACACTCGCTGTGCCGATGACATATTCCAAAATGAGATTCCAGCCAATTACAAAAGCCACAAATTCACCAATGCACACATAACTATAAACATAGGCCGATCCCGCCTTGGGAACTCGAGCGCCAAACTCTGCATAGCAAACTCCTATATATAATTATAACAAAAAAAGGGGTATTAGTTTAGTAAAATTTTAGATGTGTACAAAATGTTTATATATAAAATATTTTCCTAATATTTATATTTAAGAAATAAAAGATTTATATGAATCAGACAAATGCCCACATCTAGTTACAAACTTAAATAATTAAATTGTTATTCTACACGTCAAATGGTACATAAACTAAACAACCAATTTACAGAAATAAATATAAATTTAAATTGTGAAATTACTGAATAAATCACAAGTGATGACAATTGATTGCTAAAAAAAATAATTTAACATTATTTCTTCTCAACCAACTATTTGAAAATAATATCAATTGAAATTATGATTTTAGAACAATTTTTATAAACAGGATTTAAAAGGTCTCAATGTGAACAACGTATTTTCTTGCCATTAAGAGATAATTATTACCCAATCATCTTGAGCTGTTAATATTGTAATGCTAGAAAATTAAAATGTAAAAAAAATTGTGATGTCATTCCTTGTCTAATTTTTTTTATCCCAGTTTTTTCCCTATAATGAGGGTTTACTGTAGCCACAATCGAACTTACCCGCCAGCAGCGAGGCCAGTGCGGCGATGGCAAATGATATCATCACCGAGGGACCCGCCTGATCCTTGGCTATCTGTCCGGCCAGCACGTAGACCCCGGCTCCCAGGGTCGATCCCACTCCGAGGGCCGTGAGGTCCCACAGACCCAGCACCCGGTTCAGCTTCGTCTCCCCCTCGCTTCCATCGGCCTGGAGATGCTTGCGCCGGGTGAGAACCTTCCAGGGCGAGAATTGCCGAACCATTTCTCCGTATCTCGCTCTCGATTTTGGGAAAGTTCAATAAACCCTGGGATTCTGGATAGAAATAAAAATTGCAGGCTCGCTTAGTCGATTTCATAGGTTTAGCCATGATCATAATGCACTTCGATCCACGTATTGTCTTATCTTGTGACGCCGCACGATTGTATAATGCAAATAATTGAGCTCAAATTGTAATCGTTAATGGCGAGGCTATTGTGAGCTGTGCGTCTGAACTCGATTGTTCCACTTAGAATTGGGTATATGTAGGTAATCTATATATGGGGAGTGGTATATGGGAAAGTTTAGGGGATGGAGGTGGTTGTAATGGAAAAGTTTTCGGAAGCACCTTTCTAGAAAATTTCATGAAGAACATGTTTAATAAATTGTGAAATTATGGGAAATAACTTTTACTTGTTTGTATTACGTGAAAAATATAGAAAACATTTTTAAGTTAACCCAGTGCTAGATAATGAATTGATTTTGTTGCCTATCCTGGAGAACTAACCCGTTTTTGAATCAACTCAATGCAAAACGATGACATTGTTCAAACAAACCCCAAATTTTTCTGTCAACCAACCTTGTAAATCTTGACTGCATCCACCATAATTCATTACGTTTTGTATTTTCCCAACAGGTGACTAATCAAAGCACCCACACCTTTTCCTTAAAAAAATATAATGCTCCACACTTTGATAAGAATCAGATGCTCAAGCTCTTGCCTATTATATCTTTTGCAACATTGTTTGCCTTTCTATTATTAACTTTATAATTTACTTGCTCTACGCTTAACAAAGATTATTAAATGGGTCTAGGTGAGACCGCTGGACTTGTCGAATGAAAATTATGCTGTATTTATATAATTATGGTAAACTTGGTACTCAACTCACCGACTTTGAAGCAGTTGTTTCCGCTTCTGTTCGATTCGTATTGCAGTTGTTGCTCCAGAGCACTCACTATATGCAAATATTTTCGCCCCGCCTTTGTCGGTTTTTCTTATTAATGAATTGTAGGTCTATTATTAATTTCCGTTCACACAAAACAATTAAGGACAGACAGCAAGAGTGTGACTGACATACTGGGCGATCTGGGAGCGTCTGTCTGCAGGCTGTTGGTGTCGTATTACAGCCGCGAATTCTTCGCGTACTCCTCTAAGATAAGACCACTAGTCCACCGAGCCGAACTCGAATCTCCTCCGCAGTCCGACAAGAGCGATTGCTGGCCATGGACGAAGAGAGCGGGGTACACGGCTAGAAAAGTCTACCTAGAACTGACAGAGTAAATTAGAACATTTATTTCTGTACAAAATATTCGGATTTTGTGTCTTTTTAAAAAGCTCTATAAAATAAACATTTGCAAGCTATTTTTATAAATGCAATTTCGTAATCACTTTTAACTAGTATTTTTTCAAGCAATTAAATAAGGAACCTGAAAACTTTTCCTTTTGATTATTTACAAAATAACCAAACTCCTACAGCTTACACTTTTTTATTTGTTTTCATTAGTGTACATTTAATTAAGAATACACACAGAAAATGTTATATCGTTCTGGTGAATATTTTTGAAGTAACTCGCAAATTTTAAAAGGCGTTTCAAAGTGCGTTTTTCTCAAATTTGTGTTTTTAAGTCGGCGATTAACATTAATCAAAAACGGGTCTTAAAATAATATAATTAATTACAGAGTACTGTCCAAAAAATAAAAACTTTCTTTGATGTTATAAAGTAGTTGAAAGTTAATATTTTAAATGACACTTAGTGGCACTGTTTCTCTATATATTGTATCGCACTGTTTGTTTTTATAAGTATATAATTGGAATCGCTTGTATTATAAATGTATTTCCAATGGTAAAATGTATTTCTCTCAGTGCACACACGAAGCACAACTGATAAGAGACGCAGTCGGCTGGATTTGTGGGAGATAAGCAAGAGTCGGGAGATCGGATCGGCGGGTTTCCGAGATGATCTGGGTTGTAATTAGAGCGAATACAAAAAAACTTAGCAGGTGTGCGAGAGGGAGGGTCGAAAGAGCGAGGGAGAGAGAGTGATTCACACTGTATGACGTCTCATGATGCTGCTGTGTTTTCGATGTTGCTGCTGTAATACTGCGTCTACTCTTGTTTGATTTTGTTGTTCTTTTCCGACTTTCGGCTTTATGATCTTTGCGATAGCGAAACAACAGATTTTTGTTTTTTTGCCGACACTGCAGGCAATTCGGAAACTCTATTATTTATGTTGTTTTAGATAAGGCTGTTTGTTTTCACGTTTTTACTCCATTTCCGATCTGCCGTTTTTTGGCTTTAGATTTGAACATTCATACTTTTCTCCCGCTACTGTTGCTATCTCTTTTTCGAGCCGTATCGCTCTCTCTTTCGCACTGGCACACAGCCCGGTTGTTGACGGTTTCGGTGTATAACGTTAACTGAAAGTGTAAGATAATATTCTGGCCGCTATATAGAGAGAGCGCTACGAGAACTGGCCGTCTATATAGTGGAATGCAATAATAATATCGCAGAGACGAACACAATTATAAATGCTTTCTGCTCGTCTTCCCATCGTTATTGTTTTCATTGTTTTGGTCTAGATGTTGGTGTTTTTATTGTCGTTAGCTGTCGAGTGTCAATTTGTAGATTTTATAGAGTGGTAAAGTCGGTTGATAAGCTCGAATGCGCTTTGTGTAACGGCTTGATTTCTAGTTCAAAATTTATAATTATTTGTGCATTAATATTACCTTAAATTTATTTAGAGTCAATACCTAATAAAGTGCATTCAATTTTTAGCACCCCGATATAAGACTTATCTCACTGAAATCTACAATTACGTAAACTCGGGCCATATAAGAAGGTGAATGAATGACTTGGTTTCATAATTGCAGATATGATTTGCTGATATGAGATAAGCCGATTAAACAAATCTGCTTTGATTGCATTGTGCAGGTGTAGGTATTCTCGTTATAAAGGGGACGACTATCCGAAGCATTCCAATCCAACAATTTCCATTTGTAAACTCCACATTTCCGCTGCTGACAAATTCTTTACAAATTCACTAACAAATTACGTTCGTTTGTAAACGAACGCAAGCATTAGCAGCTGTTTAATTATCTATAAACTGATTAGGAACGTTATTAAACCAAACCCAAATTCTATTGTATATTATTACGAGTGTATTAATCACTTTCCACAGTCTTGTTCCACATACTTGAATGTACAAAATTTCTTTTTAAACTGAATCATAATCAAGATAAAACGTTGATATTAATTGATATTATTTTCATTTCATTTATATATTGTTTTATACACATTTTTTTACAAAATACATATTATAAATAATAATTGTTGATTAAAAGACAAATCAATCAAATCAGCTAAAAAAAGTAATTTAATATAATCATTATAAGAATTTGCATGCAAATAAAATAGGTAAACATTTCAAAGTTTTAATTCTGAGTGAGTTTTACTCCACAAAAATTATATAGGTTTTCTAAAATATTCACAATAATTTTTGGAACGTTAATTTTTGCTATTATATAATTCTTAATATGCTATACAATTATCTTAAGCTGGAATTTATTTTGATTGCAAACTTGTATAAGTTAAATTATAATAAGTTAAACTTAACTTTTAGGACTAAATGCTGCAAAAAGTATGATATTTTTTGGTTTGTTTGCTTCCGTTATAGTGAATAATATCAACAACAAGTAAATGCTGATAAGATACTCGGAATGCTCTCCACATTTTCACCGATGGAGTGGGAAAAATCACGGCATTGCCGCTATAGCCACACAAAATGTTTACTGGGGTATTAAAATTTTACTGCACCTTCTTGATGCCGCCAGACAAATACAACATATCCATATACTCGTATACTAATATCCGTGCATATATGGAAAGGAGCAGGAGAAGACTTCATCACATGTGCGGGCTAGAGCGTGTGGCAAATTGGCCTTTGTGGGTTGTCTGCTGGCCTGGCGGCAAATATAAATGATCTAATTTAAATAATTACGCCCACAAAATGTGACGCGCCTACCAAATTGCCTTCGTTTAATGCTTGAGTGGGAAAATTACCCCCAAGCCAAACCAAAGACTAGAACTAATTTCAAAGTTGGCTTTGCTTATGGCCTCACAAAGTGTTTCCCATTCCCATTTACATTGGCACTGGCATTGCCAAGTCGATTTCCCAGTCGTTCAGTATTATTAAAGTTTTCCAATTGACAATTTTCGGCTATGACTGTCTCGTACACCGCTGAGGTGGCAACCTGCAGTCACTTTGGCTGCTTCTGGAAGCTTTTGATGAGGTGAGACTTCCTCGATTGGGACAATATAGTAGCTATAGTAACAGAGGTGTCTGACAAATCGGCAGATGGCGCGCGAGCATCTACAAGATTATTTGGGTGGATCTGCTGGCATTTCTGTGCTGCTATTACCTAATGGCCGTGGTATACCGCTATGCGCTCAGGGAAAAGGATAAGCCGTGAGTAAATCCATTATTCAAAATTGTATATAATAATACAAACAAAATATTAATGGCCTTGAAAACGAATTGATATTCATTTTAATTTTTATGTTAAAAAATATGAATTTTGTGTTCGTTAATTATTGTATTTTAAATTTTTTATTATATTAAACTTTGGATTCATATACAACTGCGCTTATATCTATCACGTATATATCTTAAACATATTGTGCTAGTACAGAAATAAGTATCTGTAAATATTAAAATATATTATTCTTCCCCATGAAAATTTCCTAGTATTTTCGAGGACATTGTGATGTACTGTCACAGCTATAGCAACCTGATTCCGCTCTCCTTCGTCTTAGGCTTCTATGTGGGCATAATCATAGAGCGCTGGTGGAGTCAGTACATCACGGTTCCTTGGCCCGATCCATTGGCGGTGTATGTCAGTGCCCTAGTTCGTGGGCAAGATGAACATGGTCGCCTGATGCGACGCACTATAATGAGATATGTGTGTTTGGCCTTGACCATGGTGCTGTCGATGATATCGCCAGTTATAAAGCGCCGTTTTCCCACCTACGACCAGCTAATCGAAGTGGGTCTCCTTAATGCAAATGAGGCAAACATCATTAGGGCAATGGATGCCAAGTTTCCCAAGCATCCCAAGTACTGGATGCCCATCGTTTGGGCTGCCAGCATCGTGACAAGGGCCAGAAAGGAGGGACGCATCTGGGACGACTTCTCACTGAAGTCCATGATCGACGAACTGAACAAATTCCGAGCTGGATGCAATATGCTCATCCACTACGATACGATCTCAGTGCCACTGGTCTACACGCAGGTTAGTCAAGTAATATATATTTTTGAACCAGAAAAAGTGTTTCATAAACTCAAATGATCGTAGGTCGTAACCCTGGCCGTTTACTCGTATTTCGTGGCCTCCATTTTTGGTCATCAGTGGATCGATCGAGACACTAAACAGTACAACAATGTGGTCGGTTACTATTTTCCGCTATTCAGCACCCTCGAGTTTTTCTTCTTTATGGGCTGGCTGAAGGTGGCCGAAACCTTGATTTGTCCTTTCGGCGATGATGACGATGACTTTGAACTGAACTGGCTGATTGATCGCAACCTGCAGGTAAGCTATTTGATCGTGGACGAGATGCACAACGACCATCCGCAGCTGGTGAGGGATCAGTACTGGGACGAGGTGTTCCCCAATGAACTGCCCTACTTGGTGGAGTCTGAGAGGGCCGAACATCCGGAGGCATCCACCGCTCGACTGGGCATCCCCAAGGTCAACCCCGCGCCCTCGGTGAAAAGCGAAGTCAGTATGGAGAACGATTACACCGAGTTCGACGACGAGGACGAAGCCAATCCTGTAGTAATGATCCGATTTGCCCATCGCACTTTTGGCTTGAGCAAAAGTTCCGTTTCGGTAAAGAACTCATCGGATAGTCAAGATACCCTGAGTTTGGACGACGTGGTTGGCGAGGACTTGGAAGACGAGGGGGGTTCGAGAACTCTGGGCTCCGAGAGCAAGGACGACTTCGAACGACTCAGGGAGACGCGAGAAAGGGAGCGTGTAAACCGGCAGCTCCAGCAGGCCGCCCTCGCCATGGAGCTGATGAAGGGAGATCTTGCTTCTAATGTCGGATCGGAAACAGGGTCGAGTAAAACTGATTTCCCGCAAAAGGAATCGGAGGCTCAGACCGACAGGAGCTACACCAGTCAGAGGAAGAGGGACAAAGACAAGGACAAGGACGAAGAGGCTGAGAAGAAATAATGAATATGAACCAATTAAAATTCTTATTTATCCAAATCATTTTGTCATTTTTAGTGAAATGAGTATCCATATTTAATTAGGGGGATTAGATCTGCAAAACTATCGATTGATTGATTGGTAATATCGAATTAAAATGATCTTTTGCAAATTGTCGGTTCATATCGGTAGTAGTCTAAATTCCACCGATATTTGGATAACCCTGGGCGACAGAAGCAGGGAAAATAAGGTTTTTATTATATTTAATAGTTGTATATCAGTTATCCTTATGGATTCCTCTAGTCCATTTTATCTGGTTATTTTGAAGAAGATGATGTCATAGCTTCCTGCTGGGTTCCCTCGTTTTCCTGGTTCTCCGAAAATGATTCCTCGGACGGAGGACGAAGAACTGTGATTTTATAGGGAGCACCGGAAGAATCGTGACGAAGATAGGTACTTCGCATATCCACAAATCGGTGACGAATGCGACTTCGGCGTTCACGACGACGCTGCTCAATTAGCTCATTGAAATCAACTGAGGAATATATTGATTGAAGTTTAGTAAACATCTATATACAAGACTGAAAAAAATCGCCGATCTCTGGAATAAAATTTAAATCACTAACTTGTGGTTTGGGACGGTTCTCGGGAGCTCTCCGGATCGTCCTGTATTGGTGCAAGCAGATTCTCACTAAAAGTCAGCCCTGCAGGCCTACCATCCATTTGAAAGGAGTTCAAGAATTTAAAAGTACTGAAAGTCGAATGTGCCGATCCCTGCAATGAAAATATATATTTGTACGTGATTTAAAATAGATTTATAAACAACGTATTGGAACGCCGCTTGACTTTATATATTTTTATACTATTTTCAAATTGTATTTAAATAGTCTAGCTAAGTTGCTAAAAATGTTGCTATAAAAAAGGTATTGTTCATACACATTTATTTATCTACATTCCAAGCTTGTTTTTTAATAGTCAAGTGAGAAATTTTCTAACCTATAAAATGCCTATTTGTCATTGACAATATATATAAATGTGACTGCCACATGTTCTTAAAACATGCCTTATGTGGGAAATCCATATATGCAGTTGAGGGTGACGGGGGTTCTGCGCGTTTGCTTGCACTAGTGTATGGCATTTCATTCGGAAAGACTTCATCCCAATACTGGTCCTTCACTAGTTCAGGATGCTCCTGGTGCATTTCGTCCACGATGCAATAAGCAACGGTAATATTCCGATCGATTATCCAGTTAAGCTTTGAAAATTAAATATAATAAAGTCGAGTTGGATTTAACATAAATTCATCGTAGTTTTAAATGGGAAAATAGTTTGATTCCTAATTAAAGTAATTCTTATTATCGAACTTACCTCAAAGTCATCATCATCCTCTCCAAAAGGATTTATTAAAGTTTCGCCTACCTTGAGCCAGCCCATGTAAAAGAAAAACTGAAGAACGGTCAGGATGGGAAAGTACCTCACAACGTTAAGTCCATCTTGAACTCCGTTTTCCGTCCACTGTTGTCCGAGAGCGCTGAACAGAAAGAACGCGTAGGTGGCCAAAGTGACCACTTGGGTGTACACCAGAGGAACAGTGACCCAATCGTAGTAGAGCAAAAAGCCACAACGACCGCGAAAATGGTTCAACTCATCGATGATCGTCTTAACGGCGTAATCATCGCGGATTTTGTTCTCCCTCCTGGCCCTCATCACAATACTAGCAGCCCAGACGATGGGCATCCAGTGCTTTGGATATGAGGGAAAGGCTTGGTCCAAGGTCTCAATGATCTTCTTCTCGTTCTCGAGCAAAAACCCAGCTTCAATGATTTGGTTGTAGGTGGGAAATCGACGCTTCACACGCGGTGCAATCATGGTGAAAACAATCACCTGACACAGGCACACATATCTCAGGATGGTTCGCCTCATGACCCTGGCTCTGTCATCGGAGCCATGGATGCTGGTGCTGATCAGAATGGCAATCCCGTCTGGCCAAGGAATGGTGGTGTATTGCTCCCACCAGCGCTTCATCACGATGGTCACGTAAAATCCCATTACGAAAGACAGCGGAATAAGAGCACCATGACTTAAACAGTAGGAAGAAATAGCCTCAAAAAACCTGCAATGTCACTTATGTTGATTTCGCTGTGGAATTAAGTGAAATGCAGCTCACTTTTTTCCCTCTTCGTTCATCAGAAGTCGGTATATAATTGCCAGTAAGCAATACAATCCGAAGAACACAATTAGATGCACCCATAGCACCTTGTAAATACTACCACGCCATCTACGCAATAAAATCTGGGAGGTTTTAATGCAGTTCACATAACTATTTGGAATACTTGCCTCGCCAACAATCGAAGAAAATTGTTGACTACACTTGAGGTGCTAACGCTGGAGGTGTAAGTCACAGTCATGATTAAACAAAACGAATCAATTATTTAAAACTCAGAAACTAGCAGAGAAAGCCATAAGACAGAAAAGTCAACGAGATCTTTGCGAATAAAAATGAACTGAAACCTAAAAAAAATAAACACGGTTTAAAAGTGTATTGCTTTAATTTTTAACCACTGCGGTTTTTAGCTTTTTTAAATTGATCATTTGACTGCAGCTGCCGATCACTGGCTGAGCAGCAGCAGAGGGGCAGCAGAGGGGCAGCAGGGCGGCGGCAGAGGACTTCATAGCCTTCATAATTTCTAAAATAAAAGCTCGATTTTAAAATTATTGTGCCTAACGACGGACATGTCCGAAGCACACACATTGAAAACCAACACCTACTTCCTAGCATGTCTCAGAGTGCCAGTACATACCTTCACGATTTGTGGGCGTAAGAGTGGGCGTGGCTCGGAAATAAACTTGCGCTTCCTATGAACTACTAGAATCTGCAACCTTAATCTCTAGCTTTTATAGATTCCCATATCTCGACGTATGAACGAGTTACTCTATGAGTAACGGGCATAAAAACAAAATAGTATTTAATGAACGGCCATGTTTTTATTGGAAAATAATACATTTTTCTATTTTTCATCATCAAACTAATCGTGCTTCTCTGTCTTATTCGGAGGAGGAGCCTTGCTTGATGAATCCTGCTGGGTTCCCTCACCGGCTTCCAGGTATTCCGACACGGTTTCATCCGACGGAGGACGAAGGACCGTGATTGTGTAGGGAGCACCGGAAGGGTCGTGGCGGAGATGGGTGCTTCGCATATCCATATATCGGTGGCGCATTCGATCCCTGCGCTCACGACGACGCTGCTCAATAAGCTCGTTAAAATCAACTGAGGAATATAGGTTTAGTTAGAGAGTGTTGTTTATTAATCACAATTTAATAAATAAACGTTTTGTTTTGATCTGTCGAAACTAAATTGTGCAGTGGCAGCTCTGGTCAAGCTTAAAATTAAGTTGTTATTGGGACAAAGAAATACATTTTTAAAATAAATAAGTGCTCTTTTGATAGTGTTCAATAAAAATGAATAAATTAGTCAATATATTTTGGTTTATTTTGGCTATCGATCCTATCTTAGGGGGAGATAGCCCATTTCTTCTGAAAACCCGAATACAACTTTTTTCGTTTTAATTACGTGAAACTCTTAGTTTTATGCAAACCGGGGCTCCTTTGTTTGTTTTTAAAAGTAAAATAATGGGAGTTTGTATAAATAAAATAATGTACCCTTTTTTTATATCCACATCCAAACGAGTTCTGTTTAGGAATACGTTTTATCCCATTATACTCACCTGTGGATTGCGAAGGTTTTCGGGAACTCTGCAGGTCATCCATTTCTGATGCCAACAGATTGTCACTGAAGGTCACTCGAGATGGGCCCTCTTCCATTTGAAAAGAGTCCGAGTAGCTCCCCGTGGCAGATGGTCTTCCCAAGAAGTTCCGTGGAAAATTAGTCCGCGAGAAGGTACTCCATCCCGATGCTGCCGATGCATTCCGATGTCTCTGAAGTTTATAAAATAGTAATAGTAATAGAAACAGTAATTTAAATAATTAAAAAGTAATATTTTTTGAATTGGTAAATACTATACCTTCTGGGATTGGGTTTCCATATAGGCAGTAGAAGCTTCCGGGGGATTCTGGCGCATTTTTGGTACAGCGTATGGCATTTCATTAGGGAAAACTTCTTCCCAGTACTGATCCTTAACCAGTTCCGGATGCTCCTGGTGCATTTCGTCCACAATGCAATAAGAAACAGTGAGATTCCGATCTATTATCCAATTTAGCTGCAGCACAATTAATTTTATTAAGTTACAACATTTTAATTACAAGCCATTCTTAAACTTTGTGTAGATTTTAATATTATTAAAAGTTAATAAAAAATTTGAAGAGAAAATTAGAGTAGATCTTACCTCAAAGTCGTCATCGTCCTCTCCGAAAGGATTTATTAAAGTTTCGGCTACCTTAAGCCAGCCCATGTAAAAGAAAAACTGAAGAACCGTCAGGATGGGAAACCATCTCTTAATACTAAATCCATCCTCAGCGCCCTTTTTTGGGCTCCACTGTTGTCCAAGGAGACTGAACAAGAAGAATGAGTAGGTGGCCACGGTAACCACTTGGGTGTAAACCAGAGGAACAGTGACCCAGTCGTAGTAGAGCAAAAAGCCACAATATCCGCGAAATTGGTTCAACTCATCGATGATCGTCTTAACCGCGTAATCGTCTCGGATTTTGTTCTCCCTCCTGGCCCTCATCACAATACTAGCAGCCCAGACGATGGGCATCCAGTGCTTTGGATATGAGGGAAAAGCTTGGTCCAAGGTCTCAATGATCTTCTTTTCGTTCTCGAGCAAAAACCCAGCTTCAATGATTTGATTGTAGGTGGGAAATCGACGCTTCACACGCGGTGAAATCATGGTAAAAACAATCACCTGACACAGGCACACATATCTCAGGATGGTTCGCCTCATGACCCTGGCTCTGTCATCGGAGCCATGGATGCTGGTGCTGATCAGAATGGCAATCCCATCTGGCCAAGGAATGGTGGTGTATTGCTCCCACCAGCGCTTCATCACAATTCTTACAAAAAATCCAAGCACAAAGGACAATGGAATGAGCGAACCATTAACTTCGCAATAATAAATAACAGCCTCAAAAAACCTGCAAAATGAAAGCTTATTTGAATGCAGAAATAACCAAATCGAACTTCACCTTTTGCCCTCTTCGTGTATCAGTAGGCGATATATAATCGCCAGTATGCAGTACAATCCAAAGAACACAATTAAGTCTAACCATATCAATTTGTAAATACTGCCGCGCCATCTTCGAAAAAAGTAAAATGAGCCAAATTTAGGGGAAAAATGTAAAATTGTATTTAATTTACAAACCTGACCAGCAAGCCCAAAAAATTGCTTACTACACTAGAGGTGTTAACGCGAGAGGTATATGTTACAGTCATGATTGAAGATTCTTATTGACTGATTTCAATTGGGATTAAAAACAAGCACAACAAAAATAATTGACAGTCAAGGCAAAGGATATCTTCTGTGAAAATAAAGTATTGTGCAATTTGTTTCTATGTTTTCTTTGAATTTATATTGCTTTAGAACATTTAAAAGAAAAAAATGGAATTTAATGTAATTTTTCTGTTGATGGCTATAATAAAAAAAAGAAAAATAACTGCTTTTTGTTTCCACTTCAAATGACATGATTAAAAAGGTGATAGCAAAAACCCATATGTATTTGTTTTTCCCATCCATAAATAATTTTTTTTAAAAGTAATCTCCGGATAATTTTGTATACGCCAGAAAACGTTTCCATTTTGATTTCCTTTTCTACTCTTTGCTTACAAAAAACAAAGGTATATTATTTACTTGATAAATTTTAAATGGAGGTAAAACTTTTATAAAACGACTTCGATTTTTACATTGCCTTGAGTATTTGTGTTTATAAGTTAAGTTTGGTCTAATGACCAAATACAAACACAAGCATTTTATAAGTAATTATTAATTCAATCAATTAATTGACATCAGAATAATTACATTCTAGAAATGTATTTAATCAACAAACTAAAATAGGTTATAATGCTCTAAGATGTATTGGTTTCTTGGCGCTTTCTTGAAACGCATTTGCATTAATATTAAAACTCTAGAAACAGATACACAAGACTGTGTAAAAATCACAGCAAATATATATATGGACTAGTAAGTATCATACAGTCGTATCGTAAGCCTCAGCATTCCCAACATGTTTTTGTTTACCCTTTTGAGGCCTCCCGCTGAAAGTTCGAATGGAATTCATTGCTTCCTGTGACAAAGATTGCCTTTGATGCGTTAAGACAATACGTACAGTTTTGTGAATCATTTATGAACCACAATACCCATGTGCTTGTGTCATGTGCCAGAAAAGTCCTTCCTGACAGCTGCAAAACCACATGAGCAGCGGCTGAAAAAAAGGATATCCAACGGGCTCTCTCTCATTGTGCGTTCCATTATCATAACCAAACATGGAAAATCTGACGCGATGCGTGTTATTATTTTTTACACTTGACAGCGTTTTCCGCGCTGTAAAAATGGTGACAAAAACGAAATGAAATTACATTGGCAGACCGCGCGAGAAGGGAAAACTATAGCGACTTTTTATCATATAACATATTTAATGCTCAGATTAAGTGCCAGTGAAGGGTGAAATAATTCCGATTCCGATTTCGCCACTTATCTCATTTGTTGCATTACTGGGGTTTGTTGTTTTTCAGATCTCTTTTGCTTTTTCTCTTGTGCCTTCCAACATATAAACGCAGATCGATATGTCGGCAATACAGGGGTTGATCGTTATTTTCGTAAAATCAAGCGGTCAGAGTCAAAAACAAATGAGGCAGACGCGTTACAAAGTTGTATAAACAAGATATAGACCAAATTTAAAACGAATCGTTTCAGTAGAACTTGAAATTTCATGTCAACCACCTCAAAAAATAGTAGTTTCGGGAAAAATGCAATTAAAGTTTAGGTAACAGTTGTAATGGCTCGGACGTCATTTCACTATATCGGCTAAATCTCCTAAAATAATTCGAATTTTGGAAAATCTTTTAAGGATCATATTTTTTTAAACTTAAAACTTAAAATATGCGAAATAAAAAATTTGATTTTTCCAAATTTCCATACCAGAATACCCCCTTTAAACATGCTAGTTTGTAGTTTATATAACGCAATGTCTTTTCTCTCGATTTCTTAACACACTTTCTTCTACGTTATTAAAAATTTCTAGAACTTACAAATTTAAGTCCCAAGCCTGAGATCTCTTTCGATGACCATATCCATTAAATTTATAAATAAACCGCTAAAATTAAGTGCTTAGCAATTTGTTTCGAACGCTTAAAGTCGTCACTTGGACAGCTCTAATTGGCCCGCCCGTCATCAACTTGTTCGTCCGACCAAGGTCCGTTACCAATTCGCGTATGCCCCATGTCCTCGGGAACAATTCAGGCAGATATGTGGCATTAAATATTTCATATTTGCACATCGCGTAGTTTGTGTTTTGTCGCCTGCTGCTCCTGATTGATGACGCGGTCGCGGATTGCAGATGCGGACTTTCGCACGCCCATGCCGTTATTGGGGCAGCACAAAAAAGGGGTTAATTTAATTTCGCGCTCTGGCGAATTTGTCCATAATTGGCAATTAGCATTGACCATTGCCATATACAAATTCGCCAACGAAGCCATGGCAATCATCGCCGCCCTGGCCATCATCTCACACGGTCAACTTACAGCATGACCAGCAGAACTCCGATTCAGCAAAGAGTTTGCATTTCTGCATTTGCCCATTGGCAACCTCTGTTTGCCTGACGGTTGTTCCCTCTGATGTTGTTTTTTGTGACCATTTTTCAAAAATGGCAAGCAAAAAAACTACCAGAGTTATTGAGGCGTTGCAGCAATAATTATCGATTCGATCTTCCTGTCAATGAATTTACAGTGTTGTCAATATTGATAAAAACGATGTTCCATTTATGAACATATAAATATTGGCAATGGAATTTATTGAAATTTAACTCAAATAAAAATGCTGAAAGGCAGAGGAAATACATTTTTCCTGTGAAAAAAATTTGTTTGATATTTCTTAAACATTTATTTTAGTATTTTTTAAGCCCTTAAGTGTGTTGTATATGGCTGAAGAAATTGTTATACAGTTTTTAATACCGAATATAAGACTTTTGACTAAATGTTGTTATTATTTATAAAAAATATATTATTTTATCTTCCACTGTAAATTGTAGCATTGCCTGATTGCAGCTGCTCTGCATCGTTAATTGCAACACAGCCACGCAAAATGCGTTTAATGCGAACTTTTTTCAAAATAGGGTCGGGGTTTCCCCTGAGTTTTTCACACCATTTTTCAAAGTCAATTTCGGTTGATTTTTAATGCGACCTTTGGGAAGGCGCATTACGTATATTTATTTCGATGCCTTTCTCTCTCTCTATCTTTTGATTAGGAATGATGAGGGTCGGTAGAGAGGTGAAAAAAGGAGGTTCGAATACATTCAACAAGCTGAAATTGATGAGAGTGACCCTAAGATAGGATTGGGTTTTACTATACATTGGTTAGCCCCAGGGCAAAATCATGCAATGTTTTTAAATATTAAAGTCTATTTTTTATAGAGTTAACCCTGATTTGTTGGAGTCTCTGAGGTGATTTGCCTTTTGATATTAATTTTCATTTAAATATAAAATAGATAAAAGATTATTTTTTATGTGAACACTTCCATTTGAAAGCCTGAATATATTTAATGTACTGTCATTAGGACATCTGGCAATAATAACAATAAAATAATATTTTAAAACACTGGTAAATAACGTAATAAATCCCAGTACATTTTATTCAATTTAAATATTAAATTTTCATACATTGTGGTTTTTAGTTGTTTTAAACATGAAATTACTAACATTTTATTTAATTTATTATTTTATTTTTTTATTATTTAATTATTTTTTTATTTTCTAATTTTTTTCACATTATTTAATTTTTTTTCTTTTTACCTTATCATTAGATAATCAATTTAGTATGCATTGAATTTCATATTATGATTTAATATATAATTTAAATTTAATATATACAATTTAGAATTCAGATATTTATTTTTACTATTAAATTTTTTTGTCGGTGTACCAACTACGATTCGGACTCTGTTGCTTAGAGGGTTATGGAAACAAATGTCATAATATCTTTGACAAATTTAACATATTAACGGTTTATTTATATTTTTCGTTGACACTCCTTTTTTTATAAACTTTTTGCTTCCCAGAATCTTTTACTTAATCTTACCTTCAATCTCATCCGTCACTCGGAATCTTGATTTGAAATGAACAGACCCCACAGCTCTATAGACCACAGAGCAAAAACCAACACAATCTTTAACCCAATCGGAACAAGGATATAATACCCGACAAGCCCAAGATGCATTAGGACATCTTTGGACATTATCGTTTCTGGTCATCTTTGACTTTCATCTAAGCCAAGGCTAATGTCAGTCATTCAGTCCTTGCAACCTTTTTTTTTTGGGATGGTTAGTCCGATTTGTGTTGTTAGAGAGCTAATTATGTGACAGCCTATTAGCAACTCGATAAATATGTGCCCAGCGGAAGATGCCCCGAAATCCCACCCAACCTTTCGGGAAAAGTTTGCTTTGTGGGGCAGGCTCCTCGCCGGAATTCTACTCATTCATTAGATATGCGAACCTTGCTCCCGGGCTGATTATGACAAAGCACTTTTGCCCAATTGGGTAAATTAGGTGGAAACTGAAAACTAAATGAAACGAAACTCGGCACACGCCCCCTTTTCTGTTTTTTTTATTTTTTTTACCGACGTTGCTCTAATTTGTAACCCAACCAAAGCCGGAAAAGGGCGGAAGGGAAAGAATAAAATACCGTTTTGACGTTTTACTTTTATTTTTGTAGAGTTCTTTATGCGGAACTTGGAAAACTCGGACCACGAACCGTAGCAATTATTTTGCATTAACGAAAGGGTTTAACATTTGCGTTTTAGCCGACGTTTAACAACAACAAGCCGCACATTACGATGGGGCTTTTGGACTTCTAAAGGGCGGTGAGGGGGCGTGTCCAAGTTGGACAGTTGTCCTGGGGGTTGTACGCCTTGTAATTCGTTGCGTTATGTACCCTATAAAAGGGGCTTACAAACCAAAGGGGGGATGATAAGTCACAGCATTATAAGCTATTTTTTGGAAAGGTTACAAAAAAATCAAAGTAACAGTTTATAAAATATATTTAGATTTATTAAAAGAGTTTATAAACACAAGCCAATGTTGGTAAAATTTTATCCAACTAAAATGTGGGCTTTTTATTTTGGTGAATTAATTTTTAAAATAAATACATTTTTTCTTTGACAAAATCAAGAGGTTTTTTTTATATAAAATATTTAGTTCTTTAGTTGATTATTATTTTTTAAGCCACCAAAAAATTTATAGATTTCATCTTAATATATATTTGATAAATAATTATATTTAAATTTAATAAGTCTGTATCTCTTATCTCTATTTATCGAAAGTATGCCGTTGCTCAACCACCACAATTAAAGATTATTGAAACACAATCCAATTAAATACTAAAAATCTAGGATAACCACCAAGTCGAATCTGTACCCTTGAACATTTCCAAACATTTTTTGTGGCTGCTGCGACGACGACGATAAATTGTTGTAATTAATTTTTATTTAACTGTGAAAATGAAAATGCTCTCTTTTTTTTGGCCATTTTCAAATTGGCTTAAAATGTAAATTATTATTGTGGCCAGAATCGTGCTACATCATGCCAACAGGGGCTGGGGATTGAGGCATTTCCCCAGCACTTTGCGATGTCTATTAATTAAGCTACATGTGTGTGGGCGGAACCAACTCCAACCCCGCTGGTCTGCCTTTGTGGCTGGCAGTTTTGTTAAACCTGGAAAATGAGTAGGGGCGAACGGCGGAGTGGGAATGTGGGCGGGGCTGGCTGCTCCATGTTGTAAGTGATAATTACAAGTTGGCAAAACTTTTCACACACAACGAGCGACGAAGACTGAAGGAGACAGACAGCTCCAGCTTTTGGCAAAAAGTAATTACAATTAAGCCGACGAGCATTTGGGAACTCATTTTATTAGTTTATCTATCTCTACGCCATCTACTCAAAAAGTTGCAAGTATTTTTCAAGAATTTATTAAAAAGAAAGGCAAAGACATAAAATTGATGTACAAAACGCTTCTCTAATTTCCAAATAAAAAAAATCAAAAGGAAACTCACCAAACAAACTTTTACGCTTTGAATCCTTTCACTTAAAGCCCTGGCTGTCCTTCCCCTCTGAAGAAAGTTTTGTCTAAGTATTACCAATAAAATTGATGGAGAAATAGTCCAGAACTATTTGGCTGTAGATAAAAACTTTTTCCGCACACACAGAGATACTAGAAGTTGTGTGGGGGAACACCCTAAATGCAGCAGAAGAATAGGAACAAGCTGAGCTTAGCTTAATATTAAAATACCCCAACCTCCTTCATGTTTACCCCTGGTCAAGTGAACTGAGAACAATTCTGGTGCCAAGCTAAAAGTACAGAAATTGGGGGCAATCCCATTGTTATGAAACAGGGGCGGCTGCAACGGTAGAATACTTTTGTAAGTAAGTGTTGGGGTTAGTTATTCAAGACAGCCCTCTCTTTTCCCTTGATTTCCTAGGTTCAAAACTCTTTGGCATTCAAGCTAAGACTTTGGCAGTTTTGGACTCTAAGAAAACTATAAATGGAATGTTTGGCAAAGCTTCAAATGAATAAATGAATAAACCCGATTCATTGAATGAATCGGAGAGGGAAGTAAGTTGGGGTAAGAGTTAAGCTTAGGGATTCTGTAGAAAATATTTGATAAATGAAAATACAAATTCTTCTTATGAAATACTAGGTGATTTAAATTATTAAATATTAAAAAAATAATTAGACAAAATTTACAAACATTTTTTTTGTCATGATTTATGATCTAAAATTATAAAATTTTAACATCTTCATACCATATTTAAAATTTTAATAAAATTATAATTGCGAAGTAATGGATTTAAAAAACATTTTTTTTGGCCAAAGTGATTTCGAATGTTTTAACTTTGTCTCTACTTCAAAGCTTTCGTTATTCTTAACGTTTTAGCTTGATTAAAGCCCTAATAAAATTTATGTTTCTTAATGTCCCTCCCCCATTTTTTCATTACTTTCATTTTTCAACTCTCAGCGCCCATAAAAACCAAATTATAAACCCTCCATCCAGAAGACACAAATTTTGTAGGCCAATTATTGACACATTTAACCGAAAAGACGTCTGAAAGTTTAACGCCTGGCCAAAATCATATAAAAGCCAATCAAAGTTTTTCTTCGAACAGGTGTCCTGACTCCACTTTTCCCCTATTTTCCACTGCCACTTACTTTTCCCCCCGTTCCCTTTATGGATCGTTGAAGCCGAAACACGCACAACTTCCAGCTACTTGTAATTAGCTTTTCTTGTTCGATTCGTTTGGCAGCAGCCAAAAAACGCTTGTCCCACCCAAATTTTCCTCCGCTTTCGTATTTTCCTCCCGAAACTTTGCGTGCAAAAATTCAGCTTCTAACGCTGCCAAAGATTTAACTTTTTGATTGAGAAAACATCATTAACGCACGTAAAAGGTGAACTAACTACTTACGGGTCTCGGCTCTATTGGTGCGTGAGTATCTGTGTAGGTTAAAAGTTTTGCTTTTCCGATCCTGAAAATCAAATAGGGGAAAATAGCGCGAATCGCGGTAAGCGAGGGCAAAAAGATGCGGGATGAGCCAGCAAAGTTTCTAATCACATTTACCGCAATTACTAACAAGGTTTTTTGTTAACTTGGCTCAGACGGGGAGTGGGGAAGCCATTGCCATGCCTCAAATATGTGTGTACTACAAAGTAAATGAAATAATTTAATTAATTATGAAATTTGGGTTAGCAGAACGGAGCTGATGAAGCAGCGCCAATCAAGATGGCATTAAAAATAATCTGATTTGGTTAACACAACACAAGAGGAGGGAATTTGGCTAGAAATTTTTTAGGAAAAAGATGAAAGAAACCTTAATAAATTAACTTTGAAATTCCGAGGGGTTCGTTGAGCTCTTAAAATAGAATTTAAAATCTAAATACATCACAAATCATAAAATGAAAAATCTAAAAACCTAATGGAAAATAACTAAGCAAATCAAAACAATGTTTAAATTTGGGGTGGTTTTCCTATTGAATAAATTAAAAACAGGACAAACAAAATACCTAGTTACTTCTGCCACTTAAACATTAAAAAACCCCTAACCAGATCCGGTTTTTTAGGGATCCCCTTATCTCTAAAATAAACGCAAACCACTACCCTATCAAAATAGTGAAAAATTTCTGCATAATCAATTAAGGCCTTCGAATGGTTATGCTACCCCTTAGAACCGAAAAAAAACCAACCGAAAACATTTAAATCGAACTAATTCAACCCTAACGAATTGATAATGCATTATCTGGGGAACCGAACTTGCCCTCCATCCCTTTTTCGATGTTCTATCAAAGTCAGCGACAATTCTACCTGGAAACTGCCAAATTATTTATATCGCACTTAAATTGGCAATGAATAGAAAATTAGGGTTTCGCCGCTGAATGGAAAAAAGGGGTGAGAAAATAATGTCCTCGGCGACAGCTGCTCTCATCGCTCTAAATAATTCTTCTTAGACTTGCAGTCAGGCGTTAAGCCATTGATCGGGACATACATAGGGCGGGTTCCTACGGCTCCTAAGTAAATAACAATAAAGTCGCAAACGATGAAGAAAGGGGCAAGGGAAAACGATCTTAATCTTGGGACAATTAACGTTGGCCTTTAATAATAGGGGCGGGACTTCCACGGGAGCCCGAATGTAATAGAGAATAACAGGGATAATCCAGTGAAAGTATTTGGAGGCGGAAAACCTACTCGATACTTGTTGGGTTCTCAAGTGCACCGCAACGGGATAACTAAGGAATCGCAAACTTGAACATTTATTCTTTTTTGCTGCCAGATGTGCTCTAATCCTCCTCCTCGTTTTCTTGGTATCAGTTCATTTGCGCTTGATTTTCGGACAACGGTCAACAATATTTCAAACTGTAAACTTTTTCTCGTGCCTCTGCTTTTCTTACGCCCACACAATGAGCCCGCAAAATGTGGGCAAAGAATAAAAGAGAGCAAAAATGAAAAGCTAACTCAGAGGAGAATGGGAAAACACAGTTCGGAAAAGGGCCTAAGTTGGTGGTCTCAACAAAAGCTGGAAAAACTAGAGCCTCAACAGCAGGAGGTTCGCAGGTAAAGTGTGTTTAAAAGTCTGCAAATTGGAATGCAATTTTGAACAGGTATTATTTTTAAAGTTCTTTGGTATTAAAAGTTTATACAAATGATTAAAGAATGGTCATAAGTTTGGTTTTAGAATAGAAACATTTGATATATTTAAAAAAAAATTTATAACGTTTTTAAGAGTGTCACTAGTTTATAGGAATAATTTACAACATTAATAAATCCACATTTAATACATAAAGTGTTAAAGAGTCTTTCATATTAGAAACTAATAACACAACATACAAAATGTTACTTCTAAAATATTTCATTTCCTTTAAATGTCAAAGGTCCATAAAACTGTTTGGGAGTGATCTAGCTTTATGGTACAACATGATTTACTGGATAACTTTTAAGTATTACACTTATCCCTATATTTCTCTAAGCCCTGGCCTCTTCTTCACTGACCGATTAATGTATAAATAATGCATAAACTTGTGCCACTTGGATCACAAATTGATCTTCCGCTTGCTACTTGACCACCCCCTTGACTTCGTTCCCACAATTTTCTTATAGTAAATTTCGACTTCGTTATGTCGTCATTTGTCCGGGGCCACCGACAAGCCTGGAAATAAAATTCCCTCACACGAGTTTTCCGCACCCAAGCTCACACACACAACCTCGAGCAGCTTTCATTCATTCACACACACACACACATACACACTCGGAAAAAAACCCTAACGGAAAAGCGTAAGAAAAGCGGAGAAAGGAGCCAGAAAAAAATTTGCCCGCTTCGTTTTCTGCTTGAATTACAAATTGCAACATCAAAAGTTTGACGTTCTTCGTTCGCTTTTACCAGCCAACACCCACCAGCCACAACCGCCCTCTGCCACCCACTTTTCCCACTTCCAAACCCTCGTGCGTTGTTGTTATTGTTGGTTAACAATACTTTCGGGTTCGTCTGCTGCTCCTTGACTGCTTTTCTTGCTTTTCTTGCTTTTTCTGAATGCCGAAAGGAAAGCAATTTTCCAGCAATATGTTGAACGTATTAGAATTTTGTTTACACTCGAAATGGAAAACATGTTGTGCAATGCAACGTCGCACATCCGTACGAAAGTGGGTGAAAATGGGGTTGGGGAAGGGGGTGGTTGGGCCGAAGGCCGTGATAGAAACAGGAAGCTCTCCACATATCTGTCGCTCATTTGTTTGCATTGAAATCCAGTTGTCAGACATTTGGTTAGTGTGGAAATGGATTCTGATTTTCGGCGTAAAATGCCCCAAAACTTGTCGACCAACTAGGACTTCTCCAACTGCCCCTCTCCCTTCCCCACCCGCAGATCGTATGCTAATTACATTCGAGCAGCAGCAGCAGCTGTTGTAATAACTCAGCCATAAACTGCTCAATGTATACACTAAAAATTATGCATAATTATTTCAAAGCGTTTTCATTAATTAGCTTCCTGCAGAGCAGCTCTTTGCCCAAGGAAGGAGTCCTTTTCCCACAACCATGTTCCGGGAATCCGAAAACATTCTTCGGTTTCAAATCGATAATTATTTCATTATTACATTAAAACATTACATTTAAAAGATTAAAATAAGCAATGTTTTGCAGTATGAGCATTATATACAATTTCAGTATATTAAACCATATTCGAATAAATATACGAAGATTTTGGTATTAATTTCCATATAATAAACTTTTATATAATTTATATCTTAAAATCAAATTGAATTCAAAATATGCACCCCTTCTGTAAGTATTTATTTAAAATTACTGCCTTTAAAAATAGAATAAATTTAAGAAATACTTTTCCGATTAAGGTCAAAGATCGTGAAAACAATAATTTAAAAGAAAACATCAACTAAATTGACAACGTTAATTAAACCATATTCGAATAAAAAAACGAAGAGTTTGGTATTAATTTGTATATAATAATCTTATACATAATTTATATCTTAAAATCAAATTGAGTTGAAAAAATTCTTGCCTTCTGTAAAACTTCATTTAAAATTAATGCTTTAAAAACAGAAGAAATTTAAGAAATACTTTTCCGATTAAGGTCAAAAGATTGCGAAACAATAATTTAAATGAAAACAAAAATTTTATCGACAAAACGTAAATCTGAGAAAAACGCTTGAATTTTCGTTTCAATTGATTAAAATCCAATTCATTAAAAAAAAACTAAAAACCGGAACGAGTATTTTTTACCCTCTCCCTCGCGCTTCGTATATAGGTCGCTAGGTGGCGTCTGCCGCACATTGCAGCGCAGATTTCGACAATTTAACACCTTCTTTATTAATTGAAGATGGACCAACTAGGTGGAGTTGGGGGCTCCAGCTCCAAACTGGGTAAAATTTTTATGCTACTGCTGAAAAGTTTTTGTTTTCTTTTGCTGGTTTTTTGCGTGTGTTTTGCTGAAAGCTTCGCCCACAACTTTTGGAATATTAATGATGAGAGAAGCTTGACTTCTGCTTTTGCTTTCTCTGCTGCTCCTTCCAACTTTCATTATTATAGAAAGCATTGTTCGGAAAATGGGGGGAACCAGCTAAGTTGTGGAAACGTTTTTACCCGTGGCTTATTAAGCTGCCCTGCTCTCAATCTAATACACAGTCAAAACTTCAGAAAAAAATGGGTATGGGTTTTTTTTGGATTTTGTTAGTCAGGAGTCTGGCTCGCGTTATTTACCTTATAAATTAATCGTTTCTGAATTCATATTTCAGAAAAGGGATATATTCTTAAATATATATATCATAATTATAATATATTTCTCTTAATGTATGTAATACAAAATGCTACCAGAATAATATGCCATTAATACTTATAAAAAGTGTTGAATAATTGTATAGATTTAGAGTAAGATATTTCTAAAAATGAATTCATTACCCTTGCAGATAATTATTGATAAGCAATCTTGTTTAAACGCAAACTATTCTCTCAACTTGAAAGCTACTTGGACTATACCTTCATTTAAAACAACCAGAAAAATAAATTAAAATAAATATTGCTTCACTGTTTTTTAGCTTATCTAAATATAGTTCGAGATATAATAATTGTTTGTTATTTCAGATTTCAGATTTACGATTTTATTTTTGTTTCAATCGGACGACTGTATCATCATGTAAAACTGAGCGAAAATCCGGCATTGCTTCACTGTTTTGAAGCACATACATAAACTTAGGCATATGAAACAGCTGCAAGGGTATACAACTTCGGCTTGCCAAAGTTTGCTTCCTGTCTTGTTAAAAGTAATCTTGATAAAAGATTCCTTTTTCGAACCGATGATTGATTTTTAGCAGTGTTTACTTGTAATGCTCGACAGGGCACAAGGTTTCCTACGGATTTGTGTTATGGCAAATATGAATTTAGCGCAGGAGTGGGGAAAGAATGGGTAATGATCCTTAATTGCCGTTCAAAAGGTCAGCGTTGAGCTTTTCGCATTGCAAAGGTCATTTGAAGGAGTGGGAGTAGCGAAAGGATTTCGAGCTTTCATTCAGTATAATTGATTGAGTTACGATGATGATGGATGCTCCATTTGCTGCTCGGTATTCTTTATTTCTGTATCGAAATTCATAGAAAAGATGAGATGGAGTGTTGTTATAATATTAATTGTTCTTAGAAATTTTTGGAGGGGAGTGTCTGAAGTGGTTTATGTGTACCATATTAATCGTAAGCAATTGAAAAATATAATAAAGGGTAAGTATATTTCAAAAAAATGTTTTATGAGTCCAATTGTTAACAGCATGCTTTATATGAAAAATGTAAAGTAATTTGAATGATCTTTAAAAAAAATGTATATATTAGCTTTTAACTTTTATAAAAATTTTTTTAGTCATAAATGAAGGGAGACAATCCCAAGTAAGTTCGAGTCAAAACCACGTGATCCTCTACGTAATTCCCTTCATTAAATCTTTAGTTCCACACATCTGCTCCAAATATCTAATTGTTGGTGGGCAATGTATGGTTAAGCCGATGTTTTGGGTATTATTTAGCTATAATCCAGAAAGGACTTTCGCCGCTGCTTTCTCCGTTTCTCCCCTATAAATTTGCCTTTTCCCCCTGACTTCTCTCATTAGCGTTTCATAAATTTGATTAAGACAATCCCAAGGGGAAGCCGCTGCTGCTATTTGCTTATTTGTTTGTCTGCAGTGGGGAGGGAATTTCACTCCCCCATTTGGCAAATTAGCAGACGTATAGCCACCACCAAAATAATGCACATATTGCATCATATACTTGGGGTTGATTTATATCCATTTATATGCAGATATATCATGGAAGACTTTTACAATTTCGACGCCGCTTTAATTGGATTAATTTGCATTAATATTTATTAGACGCAAATGCAGACAGCGCTCAAAGTGGAGGGCCTGGAGCTATTTAAGCAGCCGAATCCAAATCTGAGGACAGAACCATTTTCATATCGACTGGGGGCAGGAGACATCCTCGTCTTCCTGCGCAAAGCACAAAACATGGCCAAGAGCGGAACGTGGCTAAAATGTGCACTTGGAACTTGGAACTGTCAAAGCAAATATGTCAAACATGGCAGCGTTTGTCCTTGGCTGCAGCACCATTTTTTCCTTGGCGTTTTCCCTTCTATTTGCTCTGCTCTCGAGCGATGTTTGCCCTCATATATGTATGAATGTCCTGGCTCCTTTTCCTTTTCTTCCCCGTTTCTGGATCCTGCCTCCTGGCTCCTGACTGCTGTCTCCAGGCCACTGCTCTGCCCCTCTGCTCGTGCATTTGTTTGTTAGCAAACATGTAAGTTGCCTTTGGCCAACGCCGCAGGAGGTGGGATTAGAATAGGGGCAAGGGTGTGCACATGGAGAAAAACGATGAGTATAAATTCGGAACTGTCAAAAGAAATGGAAATCCACCACCTAAATAAATGTTTTTTAAGGTTATCATGTTTTCATTACATACATTTTAATTATTTTGTTTTTTTGGGTATATATTTTTATCAATTTGATTTATTTACACCTACATATCGAGATTAGAATTAAGGTTTTGATAGAAATTTCTAAACTTATAAAATAAATAAAATAAACTATCAAAATTAAATAAGGATTGAACCTAGTTAAAATCCTTTGACATCTGTTTACTATTAGCATTTTGACACAAAAACTGGCAACTAATTGAATCAAATTTTAAACCGTTTGTTTACCACGAATTTTTAGCAAAATAAATGGAGCACTTTAACAAATAACAATTGCAATAAATAATTAAAAAGCGCATTAATGTCAAATATCTCAATTAAATCAAATTGTATTACCTTGGATAAGAAAAACTTGTGATAGTAAATGAAAGCGCCATAAGCTATAAATAAAGTTTAGTTTAGTATTTAAATTGTAATGGAAATGCATTATTTTAGTGCACAATTTTTTTCTGGTTTAAGCGGGAACTGGAAATAGTTGGTAAGGGGGATAGTGATAGAGAAGAAACGACAGGCGAGACACATCGCTTACTTCAATCATCTGGCACTTGGCTCTCACTCTGCTCCTCCGCTTTCCTTTTCCTTTATGTCTGACTATGGTCTTTCGATTCCATGCCCCCCGCTGCTATATCATCCCCCTTCCAATGCCACACAACGAAAATCTATTTTACAATGCAAGAAAAAGTGCTTTGCCTCGCTGAGTCCTCTACTTCAGCTTCGATGTCTCAGCTCCCTGGTAGCTTTGTGCCCATTTTATATTTTTTTGGCAAACACTTCATACTTTTTTGGCAGTTTCCGCCCTGCGTGTGCCACGCCCCGTTTGGCCGCCCCTCGCTGATGTATTTGATTTCGCAAAGTGCGCGCTGGAAATTTGATTTCGACTGCAGCAGCAGGTCGAAGGATGTACGTCTGCCATGTGCCATCCAGTTCGCACACACACTCACTCACACATCCGCCGTCAGCTCGCATGGCAATCACAGACACGCCCCCTCCGCCCACTCACCGCCCCCTTTTTCTTGGCCTTTGTCCTGCCGCTGATGCACATTGTCGTATGTGCAATGTCTGGAGACACAAATGGCGGCAAATAGCTTTGACTCCGATTTTGATTCTGATTCCGATTCCGATTTGGATTGGGAATCGGGCACATCACATCTTTAGCTTCAATTATCACGCCGCCTTATTGAATTTTGTCGATGGTAGCTGGGGTGGGGAAAGTAGAAGGTGAAAAAAAGTGATACAGAAGATAAAGTAGCCAAACTAGAAATATAAATTTGATAAAATATATTTTAGGCAATGGTTGCTTAAATTTTTATTGTAGCATATAATTTTGAAGTTGTAGTAGCAGTAATTTTTGACTTAAAACTTTGTGCTTAAATATCATGCACGAAAATATGTATAAAAAGAACAAACCCAATGAAGTGATTACAAATTCCACGACATACCTGTACTTTAAAATATATTTAATCTTTCTTAAGATATGTTCAAGAGTCCTATTGCTAAGCTAATTAATTTGTATTACTAAAGTATAGATTCTGATTATGCCAACAGATAAAAAGAATTCTTTCATTTAGCTTAAGAATTAGGTTTATATATTAAAATGATTTATTTTCTTCTTATATTTTCTGTGTTATATTTTTATTAACTTGGGAAATTAAAATTTAATAACTTCCGGGGAGATCTTTCCCATGTTTAAGCCTTTTGAATCCACTCTTTAACTTTAAGAATTTATCACTGAGCAACAGAATCTTGTGCAGACTGTCATAATTAAGGCATCTGAACCTCCCTTGCTAAGAAAACCATGTAAGAATTAATATACATCTTTTCAAGTGCCTTGCCACAGGTAATTATTTTAGCTAACGTCTTAATTTCTCACATTAGAACATAACTTAACGACTCAATTCTAACACTTTCAGCTAACTCCCCACCGCAAGCCGATTTCTCAGTGTTGTACTGCCACCCGGCAACCCATTCGTATCTCCCCCTTTTACTTGACACCTTTCCGTGGAAAACAAAAGCCAAAATCCATTACGTTTTGACGCCTGTTCAGCCCTTTTCCTTCCCCTTCTCTGGGATTTCCGCACGCATCGCATTCGGCGGCATCATAACTATAACTATAATGCTTATCACGCTCCACACTCCAGCACGCTTAGGACTTTCTTTCGTGCTTTCCTCACCGCTTTCCCATTTTCCATTTCCACGATCCAACCAATGGGGCGAGAACAAATGACAAACTTTTCAGCGCTCTGGATTCGAATTTAACTCGTTAACAAACCATAAAGTGAAATTTATGTCAACTACGTGTGTGGGCCGGGAAAATTCGGTTCTTTCCCCGGAAAAGTATTTCCCTTCCAGGTCGGTTACTTTTTGGTCCATCTATCCATCTAACTATCTTCATCTCGATTTGAATCTTTACATCAGCAGTAAAGTTTCTTTGAAAAAACTTTTTAGTATAAAAAAATTGTGTATAATGTCTTGATTCATGTAACATTAATGCAACCAACAGGGCAAATGCATCCACTAAAGTCTAAATTCAAAATACAAATTTTTTAACAAAGAAAATATTTAAATTTTAGGAAAAGTCCCAATAGATCTTTGGTTATTTTTCCTGCTTCAATTAAAAAGAGTTTTAATTTGAAGTTATATTAAAAACTATGTATATAACATTATACCAAATGCATTTCGACATGTAGAAGTTCAACTGTACGTTTGTGCACCTTTATTCCATCTATTTGCTCGCAGTTGTCATTAAACTTGGCTGGTGAATTTTCACTTTGAAGTTGTTTTGCGGGAGGAGGACGGGGATTCGAAGGGGTCAAACTGCAATCCAATGCCATGGAAAACGAAAGGATAAATCCCAGACAGGAAGGGAAAGGACAAAGAGGGTTGGGGAGTAGTTGGGAAGGTATAAGAGCAGCACCCATCTCATTCTTAGTCATTGTTCAAGTTGCATTTGATGCTTTGACTGCGTCACTGCACGTCCAATGCGAATATATGTGTACATATAGTTTGAAGTCTGTGTATAACTGATATTTTACGTGCCACACACGCATATCCCCCTCGCGTGTGTGTGTGTGTGTGTGTGTGTGTGTGTGTGTAATGATTCGTTGTATGTTTTGTGTGCTTGGGCAACATAAATTGAATTTCACAAAATTGTTGAAGCATAAAACCTGCTTCAAGTGAAATTTTAGCGTGTTCATTCTCGTATAAAATAATGTTTTTTTCTGTCTGTCATTCCAATCAACATGAAGAAGAAGACAAAGCTTAAGAAGTGGGAGGAAAACTGGGCGGAAAACTGGGAGGAAAACCCCTTTCCAAGAGTGAAAAAGAAAAGTGCCGCGTCACAAGGCATAGAAGAACAGCAACAAACACAACAAGTTGAAGCTAATTTACAAGGCGTCCCATGGACAACATTTCAGTCATGTCAAGGAAAATCCTGGAAGTGGAAAGCGGAAAATGCAGTAAGGGAGGTCCGGGCAACGCCAAACTTACGGCCTTCTTTTGTGCCGGGCACACATCCTGCACTTAGACAACATTATCAAACATTAAGTTAAATAAATGTTAAAAACATATATACGAAGGGCTTATTGAAATTTGTTCTTGCAAAAATTTTTTTTTGAGTTACTTACACTTAAAGACAAAAACAAATAGTTCCCTTGATAGGAAAAAGTTTTTTTTATGGTAATGTATATTGGTAATGCATTTCAAGCCAAATTTTTATAACAATCAGGTGTTATTTATAAATATTTCTTAATGTAGACTCTGATTTATAAATTAAATTTGGATTTTTAATAAAAAAAAAGGTGTATGATTGTAATATGTTCCTTGCTTTTATTTTCATTGTAAATTTACTTCTTTTGACCGGTATTTACGCCATTAAGCAAATTAATTGACTGTTTATTGTGTAAAGAGGCTACGATCAAAGCTATGTGATGAATGAACTTGACATGGTGGAGAACTAGTTTAATTTCTCTCTGTGCAAATTCATCCGTCAGACACACACGTATCCTGTCCGTCGAGCCTTATGCGGCAATCGCCGCTTCCGCATCAATGCTTCAGTTTGATGCAAGGAGAAAGTTGTACAAACAGGAATCGAACATGGTTGGATGGGATAACCACATCAGTACCCTTTAAAATACAGTGATTAACCTTCATTTACTTTAAAGCCTACTATTAAATTTGAAGAGTTAAATAAGTTAAGAAGAACGTTTTTGATTGCCAGCTTGCTTCTATTTTTCATAATATATATGAATGCTTAATCAGTTTAAAACTGAAATTATTTATGTGTTTATAATAAAATATAATGGGTTTTTATTTAACAAAATTATTTCTTATTAATTAAATCTTTGGCACTGACTGAGCTTTAATTTATTTGAGTGTAAGTAAGAGGGTAAGTCAACTGCCAAATCACAAGGAGATGCAAATATGCTTTAGTTTAGTTTTAAGCTTTGAGCTTTAAAATATATTTCGTAGGAACTTTTAACAAACCGAACCAGGGTATTTTATGTTTCTTCCCTTTAGGCCTGAGCTTCCTCCGTTTCCTCTCCGTTTGTTATTGAATTTTTTGTCAAGTCATTTTGTAAATGTTTTTTTTGGCAATTAACCAAGAAATCCGGGGAGTGGGACACGTAATGAAGAGATTTATCATTTCATTGACTGCTGGTGACTCGAAGGTTTCGCATTTGGCCTTCTGGTGGCCGTAAGTTACATATAGATTGCTCATTAGGAGCGTAACTCTATCCTTTCCCCGGGAAAGGAAAAAAGGAAAATGATTCCGAAGCCTGATTTAATTTGTGCTTCGCTAAGCTTCACACTTAAATTTGCTACCCCCTTTTGTTGGCCCTCTACATATGTAAGCTGCCACGCCCCCGTGCTTGCGAAACAGGGCGAGTTAACTTCAACTGATGACGTCAGCTATAAGGACCCTCGAGCTTTAAGGCAAATGGAATATCTTGGGGTAGGTAAGCGAGTCGAGAGGGTTGAAGGAGTCTCGAGGAACTTCCCTTAAGGAACTCTACCACTTTCCCCCACTGTTCTAGCCATAAGAAGTGCATCTAATTGACACTTGAGGGCTGTTGCCTGACAAGTGGTTTAGCTGGAATAAAGGTTCCTTTATTTCCGCTCCTCATTTGGGGAAACCCTTTTGTGCTCAAGTGCCCCTCATATTGTAATTGCCATTTTGGGCGACATTAAACGCTTGCCACACTCCAAACTCCGGCTGTTTATGGCAAACAATTTTCAAAAACCAAATGAGCGTAAAACAGCTGCCAAGACGACCCCAAAAAACATGGATGGTAGTGATCCCTGGACATAAGACATAACTCATAAAATGACCAGGGGACAGGGTTAAGAAACAGAGATGCCCGTGAGTACCTAATTTAGAAACTTAAAACATTCAAACATTCCTTCTTAGAAAGTATTAATTTGAGTGTAGGAGAGTAAATTAGCTAATAAAATACAAATAAATATTTCTGCATCTAACCATATCCAAATATGACAGAAATTTATTCATTTCTCTTTAAATGTTTTCGCTTTGCAGGCCTAACTTAGAAACATTTTCTGAAAAAGGCCAAATTGTCATCTCTGCTAAGAACCCATAACTGGAAAATAGGAAGGTGGCAAGGAGAAAAGCGTTTTGGGCAGCTTCAAGCAAGCAGAAAAAGGGGCAACAAATGAGGTGGATAATTTCATAAGCAAATGAGCAGATTACAGACCAACAAAACGGCATATTCCTTGAACCAAAAGACCCGTCACATTTGAGCCCCTCGCCGCAAAACCTCCCCTTATATATATTCTCCCTGGTGGTGACCCCAAGAAACAAGGTCGTTGGGCATTTTGTTGTCAAACCAATAAATGTAAAATTTCCTTTAAGTACATATCAAAAAGGATCATAAAATAAACCAATAAATATCGTAGTAGAGCTTCCACCCCCACCCCCGTCACCCTGCTCTTTAAACGCATTTCGGTATTTTATTGTGCAGTTTTTGCTCCTTGAGGCTTCGACATTGTTGTTATTATTGTTTGGCCGCCATAAACTGAAGGCAAACATCGTCATACGTACATATGGAGAAACATATAATAGAGGAGACATAAAATAAATAAATTCATGCAAATGCGAGTCTGTGAGAGGGTGAGATATGCGCATTGTTTGCTCGAGAAGTGTTTACCTTTCTTCTGATGCTTCTTCGGCTTCAATTGAGTTGGAGAATGGCAACTGCATATTAAGCAGGTCCTGAACTTCGAACCCCAATCAATAACCGATGAATGCACAAGATGAGTTAAATACTCCGCAACCCTTAAGAAAGTACGCTGTTAAATGTTTTGATTTCAACAGCATTTGTGGTTTTTGTATGCAAAATCTTCGTGGTTGACTCATAAAAATCAGCATTAAAATGTGGCTTTTTAAATAAAATCACTTTTAATCAAAGAAGGAAGCAAATAGAATGTTAGAAACCACAAAATTTGTTAAAGCTTAAATTAAAGTATTTGTTTTAGAATACTTCTTGCCGAATATGAAGTTAGCTCAAATAAAATAAAATATAAATATTTGCGGTCTTTCAAAAACAATAACATTTGTATACCCCCCCTCAATCAAACGAGCTTATTATTTTTATAGAAAACATACGCAATTTAAATAATATTGATTATTGTTTTTCGAATTATTGGTTAATACAAAACATAACTTTGTTTAAACCTTGTTTGGCGAAGTAAAATTGTTCTGGCCATTTATCTGATTGCAAAAGTTCGCATTAAAAGCTTTTCATCAAAGGACTTCGTGATATTAATGATTATTTAAGCGGCTTTCCGCACATCTTGGAGCCTTTATCGGTGGAAAAGGATTCAGTTACTTTATATCTTTTTCGTTTGCTCTCACCTCCTTCGCTTGCGTTAAATTTCAATTTCATTTTATATGCAATTGCTTACCCATTTTAATGACAGCCAAATTGTTTTCCACTTGTGCTGCTACTTTTAAATTTAACATGTCCTCTTCGATGGTTTTTATGCGTGGGTGTGTTGTTCTCGCCTGTCAAATGGCAGTTTAACAGCTTTAACTGCCTGGTTGGCTTTTCGGCATGCACGTGCCCCGTTTGTTGTCTTTGTTCCCGGCTCTTTTCCTTATCCCTGTTGGATAATATATCCGGCCCAAATGAGAAAAAAATGCCATCCCATATACGTCCGTATATATGTGTAGGCTCGAAGCTGCTTAACATTCATTTGGTCAACTGCCCAGCCCTTATAACACCCCTCTTCCCTATTTTTTTTCGGTTACCTCCCCTTTTTTTTGGCCAGCTTTCTTATCGCTTGGCCATGCGACGCGTTTTAAGTAGCCGCCAATGCGTTAAATTGTGTTTTGTTATTATCAGAGACTTTGTGGCTCTCACTCCATTTCGGTTCGTCCATATGACACATTCTGCGGAACGGGAGGTTAAAGGGAGTGGAGGTCGGGGATGGGATGGAGGGGTGCAGTGAGAAAAAATGTAGTTATCACATAATCTTGCTGAAAGATAATTATTTGTAGACGCCCCTATAACTAGATAATTATAGTACCAATATTATTAATCAATTGATTGAAAATTCGTAGAGCTCAAAACACATTCAGTCTCATATAAGCCCCTTATACTCACTTTAATCGAAAACCTCACCAAATATAAATTCCCATTCAAAACGTAGCTATCTCACGATAATTTTCTTCTAAGGCTTGGAATTTTAGTGAACATCTACCGATGTCGATGTTTTAGAGCGACCTGACTGAGACCACGAATTCATACGTATTAAGATCTGGTTCATATAAATGTATTATTAAGGGTATTATAGGCAGAGACAAAAGGAAAAATATAAAGCAGTACTGTAAATCTCAGATTTAATTTTAAAAGAGAAGGGAATTTTATGAAGGGTCTACAATGTAAGGCCGTTTAGATTGAGTGATGTAAATTTATAAGGATTAAAATACCGATTTTTTAAAAACATTATGTACTTCTTAATTTTTTAAATAAAATTTTAAAAATATGAAATATTTATTTATGTTTTTCTCTAATAAGATAAATTAATAAGATTACTTTCATTATTCTGAATAGGTCATAAAATGAATATTTTAGCTTGCAGTGCATTGACTGGCCATAAAAGGCGTTGAAAGCGTTTACACCTGCGTATTCGTGGGGGTGGTAGCTCCCCTCCCCCTTCCCACCATCTACATCCCTCACTTTTACAAATGTGGGTGCAAGTGTGCGTGTATTGTGCAATTTATTTTAACGGCTCACGCTTTTGGACCCTGAAAACCGCTTTTAATGCCCCAAACGCGTCGAGCTAATTTTGTGGCATTTTTATGCCACCCCCCAGGAATCGAGCTGCAACCCCTCCCCCTTGTATCCTTGCCAAGGTCCCAGCTGTGCGATCGTTTCTCATTTGTGTATGCGTGTGTGCGGGCGTTCTGCTCCCGTTCTTTGCTTTTGGACGATATTACGCGGTAATTAGATTATAAAATATCCCATAAAATATGCATGTGTCATGCATTGTGTCTTTTTATGGCACTAAAACACATGTAGCCGCATAAATTTTGCACTTGCCGCAAAAAAAACCCTAAGTGAGATTCCTTCTTTATTTGCCTTTTTGTTTTCGCTTTGGTCAATTTGATGGCAGCGAAAAGCGTTTAAAAGCCATGAAAAGTATCTAAAACGTAACCGGGGGGCTGGAGTCGGTTAGCCAACAAATTTACAAATTAAGCAAATCAAAGGCGGTGAAATGCTGGAGGGGGAAGAGAGGCAGGTGGCAGGGTCAGAGGGCAAAACATAACGCTGTCAGCGCTAAAAGCGTGGCAAATGAATAAGTAATCAGGAAGCAGCGAGTCACTTTTTTAGAACGCCGTTACAGGGTAATTATTTTACGGGATATCTTTAGGGCATACTGAGCTTTTTAAAATAAGTAAAATTGATCTCTGTTAAATATTTACCTTAAATGAGTCATTCAAAATATCGAAAGCGTATCAAAGTTTGTGTAATAGAGTTTCTTAAAACAGGAAGTCTTAGTGGAAAATAAAATGACAAAGTCTCATTTTTAAATTATCTTAAAATTTTGCTTTTTATAATTAAATACATTTAAGAATATAACGTTATAATATCATTACTTTACAAAAGGTTATAATATTACTAGGAATAATTTAGTTTAAGATGTAGTAAGGGGCCTACAAAAATGCTTCTAAAACATATTGTAACAAAGTGTTTTTTATCCAACGATCCACTAAATTAAATTTGTCAATTATTGAAAAATATCGTACAATAAGTATTATTTAATTCATGAATTTTAGCATCTGAAAATGGACTGGAATAACAAAAATGTATATTTTTTTAATTATATGATCTTTCTGACATTTTGCAGGGTATCGATAGGTCCTGCATATGGGCTGCCTTAGTTGCCATTCCGCTGTGCCCGTAAAAACCTTTGATGTATTTGTGTGTCTGGTTGGAAGGTCCATCTGGTGCCCGTTTGGTTTTTCGTCTGGCTTGTGTCTCCATTTGCCAAAAGGCGAACGGCGTCGGCTGCATTAGGACTCATATAATATGGTTATATTCATAAAATATGAACTCTCTGCTTGAGTCCGGGTGACAACTACCGAGTTCTCCGCTGGCTGCTAACTAGCTTTGTATTTCAGTGGCGTTTTAGAAGCGACTTGCGGGCCAACAAAATGCTGGTCGGGGCTTTTTCGGGTGACAAGACGGGGTGGGGGCTGCCGGAGGGTCCGCGGGGTGCTTGCCACATAAGTGTTTGTGTGTGTGGCAAATTATATTTGTACATTAAGTTTTCCCATCCGCGGCAGTTGACTTTGTTCAGCATCCTTGTGGCTGCCTTCTGGCCCCAATTCCCCCTCCCCGTCGCTGTCCTTGTTTGCCACAAAAATTCCTAAGAGCTCATTAATTATTGAGATACTATAAACAAGCTGGAGACCCTTCTCTTTCGGGCTCTGGAAACGAAGTCAAGCTCGTTTGCGGCTGCCTACAGCTCAGACACATTTGCAACGTGCCCTACTGCCCCACCACCACCCACCACCATCTCCACAGCCACCCCACCCCCACCCCAAAAGGCACCCCCATGGACAACATACCCCACTTCTTGCAACCATTCCAATGAAAGTGGACAGCTTTTCTTTTGCATGCCCTTTCTCTGGTGGCGCAGAATTTGTGACTTGAATGTATTTAGAGGACTTGATATGTTTTAAGTGATATTAACCCCAAAATAAGGCAAAATAATAAGTTTTAATATTAAATACTAGGTTAAATTTAGCTTGATTTAATTTTAATCAGATTTCCTTTTATCCAAAATATAACCCTATTCATCAAGTTTCAAAAATCAATCGGGCTTTGATATAAAGGTGTTAAAATATGTATGAATCAATGCATTTTAAGTACCCACTCTCACGAAAGACGACGGTATTTATTTGATTGCATACTTTTAGTCACATTTCGAAGTAATTTCGAATTGAATATAAACATATCCTTCTGTATTGCTTACATAATCCTCATTAAAAAAAAATGAATTTTAATAATGTAAAGCGACGCTAACACTTAGGTTGTGTTTTGGAGTCTATGTAATCAGCTTTTTATTACATATGCTTAGCACAGGAAACTAGAGATGGGAGAAAAGTAAGTAAGTCAAGTCTTCCTGATTTTCAGGTATATCTTTAGGTAATTTTTATTTTGGTGCTATCGTTTGCATATCGGAGCCCTATCATCACAAGCCTGTCAAATACAAAAAAAGTAGTCATTGACAAGTGCTTAATTTTTGATTTTAATTTTCTAGATTATTTAATTTTTGATATCAGCAAACTGTCAAAATAAAATTCAAGTTTGCTCGGAACTCGAGTTTCTATTTGTAAAAGCATACTCGGGTATATCGAGTTGACTTAACTATAGGTAGAAAACTCGTATATATCTCCACTTTGAATCTTATTAGAGTATTTAAGGTTTCTTAGCATACTTTTCAGATCAGAAATTAAAAAGATTTGAAGTGATAAAAAAGTTGTGAAAGCTACCAATAAATTAAAATAATTAAAATTTTACAGTTTTTAAATTATTTGCCTGAAGTTATTTAATAAATATTTTTAGAAAAAAATTGCGAAATGGACGCAGATCTTAGGGTTCCGTTCTTGGATCACTCTATCTTAGGTAAGATGAAATCGATTATAAGATATGAAATTATTAATTTTTTTCTGCAAACATGTGTTGCCGTTTTTTGAAGTATTTCCTGCCCCGAAGGAATTCATTAAAATGCTTGTTAGAGAATTTTCTCCTTCGCCTTTCCCTTTGATAGTTTTTCAAAGCCTCCTTAAGGCACTTGCTTTCATTTTATTCCCGTCGCCGCTTTTACTTCATTTTCCTCACCACAAGCACACCCACCCACACACACACACGCGCAGGCATACAAGACATCCTTCCACACACGCACACTCGCACACACACACACGTGTGCCGCTCGCTTTATTCATAATTTATGCCAAAAGCACATTGGGCTTCACTCTCCTCCCAAGCGTTTCCCTTTCCTCTAACGAACACCGGAAATGCCACCACACATTCGAGTATGTGTGTGTGTGAGTGTTGGGGATTCCTTGGGGCAATCCATTGTGAGGGGGCGTGGCAGGAAGAGGCGGACCCGGCGGAAGGGGGCAGACGACAATGCGTGACAATAAGAGGCCACGGCTGACACTTGAACTGCGCTCTTATTGTCATTTATTGTTGTTGTATATGCACTGAAAGAAAGTTTATAAACCAAATTTACATACTAAAATAAATGGCTCTTAGCTACTGCATATAATTTGTTTGCTACACAAAAATTATATTTTTCTTTTAACTGCACTCATATATTATATAAGTTTTAATAAAAGGCAATATAAAATTAATTATTTAAAATTAAATAATAATCTTGGCTGACAATGTGTCGTTAATTTGTCTGCTCATTTATCAAAAGTATCATGTTTAAATTGGTAAATAAATGAATACAAACGTTATTTTTAAGCTCTATTCAATTCAAAAGTAGCTAAATTTTCACATCAAAATTTATCGATTTAAAAATATTTTAAAGTATTTTTTATAAGGTACAATTTGATTGATTTAGATTTTAAGAGTATTGCTTGTTTAACGGCTAGAAAACGAATACACAATCGACAGTTTTATGAATTTGTTTCAGCCAAATAGATTGTTGTTAAGGTAAATACTTTAAAAACACATTCTAAATGGCGTACAATTTTTTGTTCCGTGAAGGACAAGGCAACCCCAATTTGCACGCTCTTTTCCATAACGGCGAATGCAGTTAGCCACCCCACCGGCAAACTCCCTGCCCCCTGCTGTTTAGACTTTTGGGTGTGCTGGGTGAATATACTTTTTCATCTTCCCTTTTCTTGAATGCCGCAGAGTGCTAAATTGCACACACACACCCAACCCCCCAACACATATGTTCCCCCCTGGGAAGCCGGGAAAGGGCGGGGTTCTTGGGCGGGGAGCTGTGTAGCATTAGTAATAATATTTGACCCATGCACTGCAATTAACGTCGCACACAAAATAGACAACAAACTAAATTGGGACACCCAGGCATACAAACAAAGCCCGAGGCTTCCAACTGTATAATTGTTATTACGGGGGGCGGAGAGGGGTTAAGTTGGGGAGGTGAATGGCACATAACTTACACGAAATGTTCCTTAAACTATTTGATAACATTTTATTCATATATATATGTATATGATGGGGCTAGCATTTCCCAAGGCAAAACTTTCAGTGTTTATGTAGGATAAGCAATTCCAAAACACAAAAGTTTATCTTTCTGAAGGAATTTGACACAAATTTGGATATACAATTTCACGTAAAACAACTTTGATGGATACATTGCCATACATTATCCAATTAGAAACACATTTAGGAAATCAATATTCAACCAACGTTTTTTCTTTCATCTGGCATATATTTTCATTGGGAAAATTCCTTGACTTGCAGTCTGAGTAGTCCTTTAATTTATTTATTTATGAAACTGGATAAGTTACAAACTATTATATTAGCAAATGGGGAATTTATAAATTAATATTGATTGCTGTTATAGAAACTGCAGTATTACTACAAAAAATGTTCATCTTTCACGTTTTAAAAAAGGGTTTCTTTTTACAGTGAGTTCTTGGCAGTGTTTACTGCATTTGCAAGGCAATTGCTTGGGGAAAATCTGAGAATCACATACTGCGTATTTTTGCACTTTCCCCTTCGCTTTCTCTTTTGGGCATCTTTTTTTTCATCTGCCGTTGTTGTTGGTTGTTTTGGCAAGTTTTCCCCGGACTCCTTTTTCCTGGGTGCCATTCAAATCGCCAATCGATTTCGGTTGCTTATGTGCCTGCATTTCCCGACCTCAGTGTCCGATTCCGCACTTTCCGATCCTAACTCTCCTTGGCCATCTCTTTCTGGCACTCCAAGGCCATCTCTTTCGCCCATTAGGCTGGCTGTGTAATTTGAGTGCACACACTTTTTTTGGACTGGGGGAATGTATGTGATTTTCCCTGTGCCGAAACTCACTCGCAAAAATTTCTTTTGATTTGTATGCCTGCCCGAGCTTTCTATTTTCTCCACCCCTAATACACCGAGAGAATCCGTATCACAATTCTGTCATCTCAGAACTGTAATTTCAATTATAATTTATTAAACAATTTAGTTTATCATGTGGTTAAAGTAAACATATGAAAAAACTGCAAGCTAAGTTTAAAACTATTTACTAATACAAAGCACCTTAAAATCATAACAAATAAAAACCAACTGCAGAATTGCAACTTAAATCGCTTATTTTTAATAAGAATATTTGTGATTTTTATTGATTCTACCAAAAAATAGGTATGACCAATATGGTAATTTTTAATCCTTGTGTAAGGACACTTAAGCCTCCATCTCTCCCTTCTTCCTGCATTTGTAGGTCAATCGGGCCGGCTCTTTCCCTTTCTTTTTCTTTTTTGCGTATCTGCGTTCTTCGCACACACGTCACTAACTACAATTGGGTTGACGGGGAATCAGGGGGAAAGTGCAGCAAAAAAGGAGGCGCTGGAAATGTGATTGTGACAGTGGGCGTGCCAGTCAGCCACGCCTACCCACAGTTGTCATGCCAAATGCAGTGCAATCTCCTCTATGGTCCGTTCACCATTTCCATGTACAGTGATAACTCTCAAGTTGAAAAAAAACATTTGAAAAAATATTTCTTATATATACAAAGTTTCAATTTTTAACCAGATTTACAGATTCTTTAAATCAGAGTTTTATGAAAAAAAAATACAACTAATAATTTGGCAAAACTTTTTCTATTTAATGGAATGAATATATATAACTTAAAATTTTTATTGATCAAAGCAAAGAAATTTTTTGTAAATACTTTTTACAACACAAAAAAAAGGTTAATATAATGTTGCTAACTTATATTATTGATTAATTTTGGATTGCTCAATATCTTCTTATCATCGAAGTAAAAAACCTTTTTTGGCGTATCCCTGTACTTTACCACCGCATTCTATTTTTGTTTGTTTTGCATGCAAACGTCTCAAACTATAAATTTGCTTGCATTTTTCGAACTAAAAATTTGTGGCTGGTCAACCCCTTCCGCCGCCTTTCTCAGCCTCTGCCCTGCCCTACCCTGCCCCGCCCACTTGGACCCCCCAAAAACGCGCCTGTCGCCTGCTGCCGGCTGCCACCGCAGGACATAGTGCATATTTGATTTTATCTGTTAACTCTTTTAGCCACAAATCTACACAACTGCCCCAATGCATGCCGAAATGCGTTCTGTTGGTTTTTTGGGGCCTTAGCCCACTGCCACACCCACTTCTCTAGGATTCAAGGACTGGATGTGACAGTAGGCCTACTGTTCTCTGAGCTCCGTTCCTGTTTTCTCGTCCGATGATGCCAATGTCCAGCGAACGCTTTTGGCATGAATGCATGCATCCAATCCGTATCTCCACCCCATGCCACATATATGTATATATATTGAATATATAGTGCATATACCACAGGGCCATCCAGCCCGATCTGCCCGGTGGTTGGAAATGGCAGTTGCGGCCACCCAATTTGTTTTATGACACACAGAACGCAGCCTCTCATTGTTATACCCCAGAGAAGGGCCGAGAAACGATATGGGGGCCACTCTTTGGGGAAGCATAATGGGTACGTGATGGGGTTTGCCAGCATTCCTCGCCAGGGTTAGTTCCTTGACCAGAACTCAGTGGTTCTGCATAGGTGGACTAGGTCTGTGGCACTGGGGATGCTTATAAATGGGTTCGCCATAAAAGATTAATAAAGAAGTATTCGGGGGTGTTGGCTTAACCTCTGGAGATTTTAGCACAAAAGTAAAGGTTTCCGAAGGTGTGTACTGAATGTTTTTACGATGGCAACGTATTGAAAAAGTTTATAATATATGATTTGATTAAAAAATTGAATTGCGTTTACAGCCTTCAGGGATTTGAAAAGAAAACATTGAACATTGAACTACCAAATAGCTTTTAATGTGACTCAAGAACTATAAAGCGCGTGAACTTCTCTCACAATTTACGCTGCCTTATCACAATTTAAAGTGTTCTTATCACATTCAGTTATTTTTAGAATTTATTTCCTTAACATTTGCCTATTTCTAGAGTGTTTCCCGTTCGTTCACTATTACTTCCCTTCCATTGTTGTTATTGCGATGGATTTTTGCGTGTGCCGGTCACTCGGAAATTTATTGTTTATTGTGCAATGTGCAATTCATATTTTGTCATATTCTGCGGCCCAGCATCGGCTGGCTCTGAGTTTGATTTTGATTTGTTGTTCTCTTTGCGTTGTTGTGTTTGATGCATCCCGCATAAAATATAGTTCGTGTTCATCAGCATTTGAGCGGACTCAAATATGGCAGCGATTGTTTTTGGGAATTTTCAATTTGCATGGCATGATTCGGCAAGGGATATTGGAAATTTCCGCTTTGTCAAAATGCAATATTGAAATGTTTGAAACACAACTTGATGCCTCCCAATGGGGGCATCGTTGTCAAAGAAAAATTTTGAACATTAACAAAAATAGAAAAGGGTGGAAACCTCGATCGAAAAAGAAAACGTTTTCAAATTAAATGGGCATTCATGAGTTGAAATTTTCCTAAGAAATTTATTTAATCTACACCAGTATTTGTTTGGTATATAAGATGAAATGGCAAATCCTTTTTTATAGCCATTGTTTTTATTTTTCGGTTGTTTAATTTGTCAGATTCTGTTTTGAATAAATGTGTTTTGCATGCACATTTTAAACTGCGTCAGTGGTGAACTTGTTTGGAATGCAATAAGCCTTAACGCTCTGACCCAAATAAATTTAAAAACCCAGCTTTTATATTTGTTTGTATTGTTGTATATTTTGTACATATTTATCTCTTTCCGCGTTTATATTTGTTTGTATTGTTGTATATTTTGTACATATTTATTCTCTTTCTCTTTTGAGTGCCCCATAAAATATAGTTGAACTGCATCAACTTTCAGTGGCCATCATTGTTTGATTTTCAATATGAGCGCTTAAAACAAAGAGCAACTACAAGAACTGGACAAAATAGTGAAAATGTTTTTCCCCAAATGCAACGCTCCTTTTTTCTGCCCGCTTTTCCCCTCTGGACAATGTCCGCTTGTTGTCTTTTGTTTGCAATTTTCTTGCAAATATTTTAGACAAACAGCCGGAGAATGCTTTTTGCTTCAAACCCGAGGAATAAAGTCAATGCAAAGCAAAGAAAAATATAAACAAAACTGACAGCCCACACACACTCCCCTCAATGATTTGTTTGCCATTTCTTCCAGTCTATCATGTTACAAATTGTTCAAGTACGCCAGATATTGGCAAAAGAACGGAAAGGTGGGGACAAATGGAGCTTTGACTCGGCCACGTTTATTTCACCCGCCTTTGTCCACATGCCTGCGTTCAAATGTATAGCAATAGATAGGTGGAAGCAGAAAATTATATGTTAAATTATAATAAATAACTTAAAACCTAGTTTAAAAAGGTTAAATTTTTTTTCAAAAAGTTTATGAATATTGTAACGTTCTAACGTCGTTAATAAAATCGTTAGGTCTATGGACACTACATATCTAAAAAACTTTTTGGAAATAACTAAAATAAATCAAAATTATATGCAAATTTATCGGCTTAAGGGGTCAAAATTTTTGTTTAAATTATTCTACAGCTAAATTAATAAAACTGTGTTTTTAATACCTACTGTTCTCCTGTAGCTGTTCATTTTTAAATCAAAAATTTATTTGTTTGAAGAAATGAATAGTTGTGTTCATGTTTTTCATTTCTAGAACGCACCACTATTATATTGGCCACATTTGTAACAACTAACCCATCCCTCTCCCAAACAACCTTTCCTTTGAAATCATTCAAGTGTGCGTATGTGAGGAACTTGAGTTGGATGGCTAAGCGAAGGGAGGGGGGAACAAAAGTTTTCCAAAGACAAATAAAACTGTTAAGTGAACTCTTGAACATTTCTTGCTGGCATCGTCAAACGAAGAACCCTGCTTAGAGGACAGTAACGGGTAAAAGGAGGTCTTGAGGGGCCAAGAGTAATGTTGCAGGGCTAAGGGGCACTGGAAGGTGGAGCTTCTGTCGAAGGGCTTGTAAATATCAAATTTGTAAATACGTACACAAAATACGGGCATGTTTAGCATTTGCAAACATTTGTACGCTTCAATCGGCTGACCTCCGACCACTTCCCCGATTTTCCACCCTTCCTATCAAGATCCCCATCAGAAATGCCGGTAGTAACTTTCAATTGACGACTCCTCAAGCCTCGTCTAAAAGAAAGAAGCACATAACAGGTGGAGTTTTTCAAAGAAATACCGTTGATACACTCAGAAAACTGAATTCCTTGGTTTTAGGAATAATTGTCTTAACATTAGGAATAATTGCCTTAAATTTAAGACTTGCATACAAAATTTATTAAGGTATTACCTTAAACTACTCCCAAGGAAATTATTGACCTAACCTTCGTTTTTTCCTTAATTTTATATGGAAGGCTCAAATTGAAGGCAATTGTTCCTAGTTTTTAAAGCAATTTTATCCTTAAATTAAGGCAACTTAGTTGAGTGTATGGACAACAATCTGACAAACAAGTCTTTTGTTTAAAACTTGTAAATATAAAACATTTTTAAATATATTCCTGGTTGAATTCATTAATCACAACCAATTTTCATATGATAGCGAAAAACTGTTAGTAAAATTCTGTTCTATGCTTTATTCAAAAACTAAATTTTTCCTAAAAAAAACCGTTGCTTTTGTATAAATTATTTTATATAGTTAATTAAATAAAAGCAAAAAAATGTCTAACCTCTTTAAAGCATTTTTCATTTAAAAACGTTTATTAAAATATATTTTGAGTAACTTTCTTTTCACTGAAAAAATTCTTTCGCAACAAGTTCTTGGCTTAAATTTCCATACGCTTGAAGCCCCAGCTTTCCGGGACTAATTCGATTATTTATATGGGCATAGAGTCCCTCTCGAACCGTTGATACCTGAACATTTCCGCAGCAGTAGCAGTCTATAAATCCCCAGTTCCCTTTGGCTTCCTTACCTTACGTGAACCTCCATCCCGGTCCTACCTTTTCCCCAACTTTCCTTTTCGGCTCACTTTGGTTGCGGAAATAAACCCTCCCTTGACCCGACTTCTTCCGCCTTGAGGTCCCTTTGTCCTTGTGACTCGCCATCCTCCCGGTTGCTTATTCTACTACCTCTTCCGGTTGCTATGACAATGTCCGTATTTTCCGTCGAGTCAATATATTATACATTGTCGTCCCTGTTTCTTGCTCGAATTGATAGTGGAGGAGGGGCGGGGGAAAAGGACGATAGGGGACTGGAAAAGTGGACCGCTTAGAGCTTTGTTAGCATTTTTTCAAGTGAACAATTTGGCAGCGAGCGGGTTGTGGGGGAAAAGTGCACAAGTAGCACAAAATGTCAATGTAAATAAATAAATTTTGAAATGTATATCTCTCGGTCTCTCTACTGCACAGAGCAAAATACTTTGGAAACCTAATTAACCTTATAATGTAAGTCATCTGAAATCAATGAAGCAATACAAATTTAAATAGATCTGTACTTAATTATGTAATAAACAAAATAAAATCTTAACACATTGGTATTCCTTCCAATATTTTGTAGTAGGTCTTAAATAAAATAATTTGATATCTTTAAGGTATCAAAATATATTTAGCTCTTAAAACAAATATAAAATTGAGAAACGATATTAAGAATGATAGACATCTACGTTGTTAATTGGTATTTCAAATGTCAAGTTTATGATGGAAAAAAATTGAACTGAACACAAACCGTGGGTGATATTTGTTCTCTGTAGTCTCGACTGCCCTATATCTTTTTCGATATCACTGACATCAACTACATGCGTTTGCCATGGTTGTTGTTGTTTCTATTGCTGTGTTTTGCATGTGTTACCCCTGCCCCGCCCGCACAACGCCCCCGCACACCCCCTCGCGCTGTTACAGATAGCTACACATGTTCAGGTTGGCAAACAAACAGGAGCACACACATTGCGCATACGTACGGTTGGGCTGTGGGGAAATTGCTGCTGTTATTGTTGCGGGTGGGTTTTTATATGTTATAGCTTGGGCTATTGGGAAAAGTCGTACATTTCGTCCGTGTGTGCTATTGTGTCCTTGTGTGGCAGCTTTGTGATATCATTTGTTGTTTTTTCCTCCTTTGTTTTATTGGTTAATTTTTGGTCATGAAATATGGAGCAATCGAGGGGCTGACTGTTCTGCGAAAAGGAAGTCAATTAGACTGATGGCCACGAGCGACTTTGGCCAGAAAAACATGTGCGTTAAAATATTCATATTTAAATGACGGGACTTTGTTTCAGAATTGATTGGATATATAAAAATATTCGTGTTTTCTGATAAGAAAATAGCTGGAAGCAAATTGGTTTTTCAAGGAAAATTGGTTCCGTTCTTAACTAAGAAATTTATTTTTGTTTAATTTGACTTGGATAAAAGGATCAAGCGTGTTTTTTAAGTTTGACACGCAGTGCATTGTCTACTCAGAAAATGTAAGGTAACTGAAGGTTTTAGTAGACCTCATCTTCAATAAAACTGATTTAAAAATGGTAATTCGAGTAGGTCTTTATTGATGGTTAAGATCGATATTGTTTCTTTGCTACACTTTAAAGTGCACTGTGCAACAAAAAACAATTTCTCTCTAAGCACAAGGTACCTCATTTTGTACCAGTGAAAAGAACTGCACATAATCTAAGAGTTCATGTCCATAAGACTTTCATCTTGAATGTATGGTACCTGGGCATAAGTGAATACTAAAACCATTTCATGTGTAAAATATTTAGGTGTTGTTTGCACCTGGGCCTAGTTTCGTTAAATATCAACACCGATACCGTTTGAGAAACACTACCCACAATGTATGAGATCATGTAAGTCTACTCGAATTTGTTTTTGAAGGTATGGTACCATTGCATTTGTGCAATATTTAGGTGTTGTTTGCACCTGGGCCTAGTTTCGTTAAATATCAACAGTTTTACGAACCTATGGAAAATATTTTAACTAGTTGTTCATATTTTAGTTGGGAATGTTCAATTTGAGCGCGCTTCTTTTTTAAATCAAGGAAAAATATATTAAAATATTTTGTATTGAATCCCGGGACCCAGAGACCTGATTGGGCTTTTAAAAACATTATTGTTTACCCGGGGTAAATATCTAAATTGATCAGTATTTCATATATTTTGAAAAGCGCTCTGCCCATACAAACAGTTCTCAGTGAGTACTTAGTACCTTAAACTCATTACGTACCTTTGAATTTCATCAACTCCGATACCGTTTGAGAAGCACTGCGCACAATGTAAGAGATCATGTCCACACGAATTTCCACTGGAAGGTGTGGTACCTAGTTATAAGTGAGTACTATAACCATTTCAGGAGTACAATATTTAGGTTTTGTTTGAACCTTGGCCTAGTTTCGTTTAATAAGTACCTTTAAAAAATAGTTTATCTTGTTTTTCATTCCTTGGTTGGAAATGCGCGCGATGTTTGCATATTATTTTTAAAAATCGCTCTGTCCCATACAACGGGTTATCATGTACCTTTAAATTTCATTATCCTCAAACCATTTGAGTAGCACTGTACACAATGAAAGAGATCATGTCTACAAGAATTAATTCTTGAAGGTATGGTACCTAGGCATAAGTGAATACTATAACCATTTCATGTGTACAATATTTAGGATTTGTTTGTACCTTTTTCGTTAAATATTATCAGTTCTACGTCCTACAAAAAGTGTAAGTGTATCCTGCAGTTTTTATTTAGTATGAATACAGCGCCATCTATTATTTGGTAGCTGAGCATTTTCTTTTTAAGGTTTTATTGGTGTGCACACTTGTAAAGTGTACCAGATCTTAGTCTTCCAAAAAAAGTGTGGCAGTACCTCAAAAGTGTAAGCCCTAGGAAAGTAGCAGTAAATTAACTAGAAGTATGCAATGTTAATTAACTAATTTGTAGTGCCACTTTGGTTTTTATATCTTCCTTAAGCTGCAGTACAGCCAAATTTAAATATCTTACAAACCAAAACGGTTATTTTCGACGTGCAATAAAACATTTTACGTGGGGTTAAGGTTTAGGTTTAGTGAACACAAACAAGACTTTTTGTCCTCTCTTAAGTTGAAAATGTTAAACTTAAAACCGCTTTTATTGAATCTGTTAATTTATATGTGTAAATTTTATGAACTTAAAAAATTGGGCCAGGAAGATATTTTATAATATTATGTGTTAATTAACGCCACCTATTATTTGGTAGCAGAGCTTATAAAATATTTTTATTAACTTAAAGTATGCAATGTAAATTCATTTAATTGTGCTGCCACTTCGTCTTATATAACTTCCTTAAACTCAAACTATTGATAATAAAAATATCTTATAAAAGTGACGGGTAAGTGAAATTTAAAACCACGCTTAATTGTTCTGTAACTTTATGCATGTTAGTAAGATATATTAACATGCATGCTTTAGTTCTTATTAAGTGTGAATACAGCGCCACCTGTTATTTGGTAGCATAGATAATTTAGCGAATATTGCAGCTAAAAGTATGCAATGTTAATTAACTATTTTGTGGTGCAACTCCGGCTTATATAATATCCTTATACTCGAAATTGTTTATATTAAATATATTTCAAACAGAACGGTTGTGGCCGTTGATGTTGCTTACATTTTAAAGCATAACTCTCTATGATCTTCTTTTCTGTTGTAGTTGCTTTACACAATAAGTCCAAAATAATCAATAAATATTGATTCTCTTCAATATGAATGCGTATACAGATCACTGAGCTCGTATAAGCACATTTTTTAAATTTAATGTGAATTTTGAAATTCAATAACTAAAATTACTGCAGAAAATTATAATTGGGTGAGAAACCTTTATTCTTAAGTTAAAATACGATCGATTTCTCTCGCCCAGAAGTTTATTTAATCCATCATTTATCTCCCATTTAATTCGTAATTGCTGCCTGCATCGATTAACATCCACCAGCAGCCTCCTGAGAATCCCCGCACGGCTGCCAAACCATCTGCGATCGACGATGATCGGGCATATTCCTCCGTCTTGTGTAACTCTCCTACGGCCTTGTCGGCAAACCACTTGTTATGGCTACCGTTTTGCAGCAAGTATTTACTTATCAGCATTGCAGCTGCCCCGGAGTCAGCCGATCTGTGGGCCTCGTTAACGACCGACACACGCAGCAGAAATCATCAAATGTTTTCCTCAAAATTGATGCTATCATAGTGAAATGATAATTATCAAAAGACAAATGGTTCGCCGTTTGCCGCTCGTTCTCCTTTCCATCTCAGCGGCAGTCCCAAGACAGGATGGATGGTAAAAACTCAAGCTCAACTCAGGGACCACACCGGGAATAAATTGTTACAACTTATAAAAAAAAAATCTGTTGCACAAATTCGTGTCATATTATTGGATTTAGTTGAATATCTTAAAATTCTATTTTTCTTTGATGTTGAATTAATGTTGCTAAATATTTTTCATTTTCATTTAATATATATATATTAAGGCATTACAACCTATTACTAACCTAGTAAAGTTGATAATATTTTTTTTTTAATTATCAGACATTTAATTAAAAGTTTTTTTTTTTACTTTTAATTTTTAGTATTAGTTTTATTTTGGAAAAGCAAATTTGAAAATATATGCGAGCTTGTAAAATATTGCTAGAGTGAAATCTAAAATCTTGTCATTTAATAAGTCACCCATTTTTTTCTGACGGTGCAGAAGCGAGTCAGGTACCCACAGCATGGGCTCGCTGGAGAGGAATCCATCAACATGTGTACATATTTCAAATCCAATTTATGTACTTGCATAGCCGAAACGCAATTACTTCGCAGTTAACGCCCAGTCTCGGTACCAGTCTTCTTCAGTCTCAACCCAACCAAACCATTGCAATGCATTGCGTTGAAAATCCTCACTCGCCGCAAGTCGAGTTTGGGAGCATAAAAATCAGCGCCCATGCAACAGCCAACAAACAACGGGCAACTGGCAACTGGCAACAGGCAACAACCAACAACAACCAACAGAGTAACAACAACTATAACTGGCCGTGAGTGCCGCCGGTTTGTGTTACCAACTCGTTGGCTTGTAAGCGATCCTGCGCCTATAAATTGCAACCAATACAGCAGAAGCCGCAGCGACGGACCCGCGGCTGCTTGTTATACACCTGATATGTTGATGGGGTATATTGATTATACCAGAACAGTTGATCGTAAAGTTCTGCGCTGGGATAATGCGGCTCAGGGGGATCGGGGGGATCGGGTGGCAGCGGTATCGGGCACTTTTGAGGGATTCCGCCCGGGCAGTGTAAATTAAAGTGAAAGAGAACAGATTCTGGTGGCACTGGCTAACTCGATAATTGGCTGGCCTCGCATTTGATGGTCCATTTCAGGGATCCTTTCTCAGGTGTGTTCAATGGGAGCTGACTACGGTGGGATAGTCATAAAACACAAAAAGAGATGGGAAGCTCTTGAGTTCTAGCTGAATGAAAATAAAAGCAAAGCAACCGAGTAACCAGGGAAATCGGTAATTAGCATTTCTTTTCCGCACTCTTTCAGATCTCTTTACACGCTTTGAAGATGGCGATAAGTTAGAATACGTTTAATTGCTTTTTTAAGTGATTAGTTTCAGATAAGCTCAATAAAAGCTTGTAAAAAAAAGCGAAAAAATTTCAGAACCCAGAAGATGACTGCTTAATTAAGAAAGAATATTTATAAATGAAAAAAAACGTTTTATGTTTTCTTCAAAACAAAACTCTAAAGGAAAAAAAATAAACTTTGTAAAATTTAGTAATTTCATTATTGTTTTATATTTATAAGAGTTCAATTTTTTCATAATTCAGTAGTACATATTTATTATAATTAATAAATAAAACCAAAATATTTTGATTGTGTTTTAATTTCTTTAGTGCGAGCTCAAGAAAGAATTTCAGTACTTTATGTAACAAGAAGCTCATCGAATATTTCATTGGATAAGTTAAAATAGATTTCTTGATTTTTTTTTCTTGATTTATTCATTTTTATGAACTATTTGATTTATATACATTTTATTATTATTTTCTAATGCTTTTTTTTGTCCTATTTTAAATGAGCTCGAAAATGTATCCTTTACTTCCGAGGGCATTGCCAATTCGCCATTTTGCCCCCATTTTTTGCCTGCGTTGCATGCATATGCTGTGCGCACACACACTCTTTTCGCTCTGTCTCTTTCTGCCGCTGTCGCCCCGTCTCTTTCTGCGACTCCTGCTGGCCAGGCTTGCATGATGACCATCCATGCCAAGAAGTTAACAAGTTTGCGCCAAATGGGAGAAAGGCCAGCGATGAAGACCGACAACGATGACGACGACGACGACGACGACGACGGCAAAGACGGAGGTAAAAATGCTGCAGTTGCTGAGTGGCTGATGTTGTTGCAGTTGCAGTTGCGGCTGCTGCTGCGTTGCCTGTGTAAATTTAATGGCTATGGCAGTTGCTGCATCCGCGCTGCGCTTTGCCGCCCCTCGGATCCCCCTTGTCCCTCCTCCAAACTAATTTTCTAGCCAAGATCGTTGCGTAGGGCTCAGATGCACAGGGGGAAAAATACCATTATGTTGATAGTCCAACGACTTCCATCCTATGATATCTTATGATCTCCTATGAGATTTAGAATATGAAAAGTAACATTTTAGGTTATATGCGGGATCGATTACTTTATTATATTTTTAAGAATATTTTTGGGAAATGTTAAATGAGAATGGAAAATGAAAAATTTATAGTACCTAATAGTAATATTTAAATTATGTTCCTTACAATTTCGTAATAAGAGCAGTCCATTTTTTTCCAGTGTACATCTCTGCTACTTCTTTGGCTGCTTCAGCTGGCGTCGCTGCGTAATTGTAGGCCGCTGTTTTAGCTTGTTGTCGATAATTAGCGCTTGTTACCGCTGCCGCGCCCCTCGACCCGCTTTCCCCGAGGAGTCCCGCAACTAACGCAGCTGAGCTCAGCCTGGTTATTATTTATTATGATCTTGTTGTTTTTCATCCTAGCTCATTGGCCATGACCGTGACCATGCCCATGCGCGTAGGTAAAAAGGAAGCAGCTCCCCCGATCACTCACTCACTTACTCCCCCTCCCAGTTTTCCTCATTTAACTAGGCATTTTCCATAATTATTTTAAGTAAAACGCTGCGCCTTAGTCAAGACACACACCCCTTGGCACACTCCAAAAAAGCGAGTCTAATTAGACATTTTACTAAGGCTTACTTTAAAATAATTCAAGTAAATATATTGATGACAATGGATATAAAAACATATTTTTAATATATATAAACACAAGCTAATTTTTATGTAATTTTGTACTGAATTTTACTAAACATTTTAAACTGGAAGAAATGTGGATTTTCTAGGCATAAATGATTGCATAAAGTATATAAGTTTAGTGTAGTAAAAGTGATACAGTTTTATATCAGAATACCAAGCACATCTTATTGTCTGTAGTCTTCAATTAATTTGAAATACTTTATTTTTCTCAGTGGAGAACCCTGATGATCAGCAAGAAATGTAATATTATAAGCGTACAGCAGCAGTTAGTTTTCAATCATGTCTCCTCTTTCTCTTTTGCTGTTTCATCCCCCTCCCTTGGATTTTTCCCCATGCGAAAGGCTTCTTTGGAGAGTTTAGTTCTTTGTTTTTTTTCGCTTTGTGCCCCGCAGTTGTTTGAGCATGGGAAGCCGTTAAGGATGCCAGTCGTTTACACCCAGCTATGACTCCAAATCGAAAGCAGCCCCTTCCCCAAAGGAGGCCAACAGCTCGTGGGGTTGTGTATTATAGTAATTACAAAATTAAAGACGCCGCGGCAGCGATGCGAGCAGAGGATCCATAAAATCTGGCCAACACGATCTGTTTCACTATGTGGCGAAGTATCTTATCGAAATCGGATCAGATCAGATGAGATCCGAATCGCTTTTGGCCTGCATGGGTATAGATTATGGCGAAAATGTGTAAGAAGATGGGAAAATTCTAAGCAAGGTGCTTGTTTGAGCATATAAAATATTTTATTTTGGGCTTACAAAGTTTGTTGCCAGTAATTCAGGTAATTTTAGCAACAAAATTAGTTTATTAATACACTCAAAAAGCAAAATAATATACCTTGGTATAAGAAATTTTTGATAAATCCATTCATAAATTAAAAGTCTTTAGTTTTGTACATTTTTTTCCAACAGCTTATTGGTCAAAATGACTATTGTGTTACATGAAAGTTTGGTTTTGTAAGAACATTTTAGAATAATTAATTTTTTTCAATATTTTATTACATTTAAAAATAATTTATATATCAAAAGTTTTTAGAAAGAGCTAAGATTTCATCTTATAACTGTAAGAAATGTAATCCCTTTTAAAAAGAGTAGGTCACATTTACGCGCCATTCAAAACCTGGTTCCCACATATTGTACACTTTTCTCCATGGAAAATTCTAATTAATTTCCCGACCTATGGGAAGTTTTCATTTCCTGGACTCATGTGGGTGTTCCACTCGGACCTTTCCCTTCCTCAATTGCGTGTCAGGGAACAATCACAACAGATGCAGCCACATCCTTCCACTTTACTGAATTCTATTCTGGCCAAGTGGGCCACAGTAGTTGGCCATTTAGCATGTCAGCAGTGGCTCAGCCCACCTGGATTGTCATGAGAACTCCAGAAATCGGAATAATATTCAAAAGCAGTCCTTAGGCCATGTTCTCCGTGTCTCCGTGTGTGGACATGTGCAATTTTGTGGAACTATTTGTGAGGTATTTATCCCCTTAGAAAGTAAACGACCAATATTAAGACTGTCTCCGGATAAACAAGAGAAAGAAAGAATAAAGAGTTCTTAAGCCGTAGCAGCGATCGATCAAAATAAATCTCAAATGCGTACAAAACACAAACACAGCCAGGGAAATGAAAGCCTAACAATTGCACAGACAATTTTCCAATTTTCCACACACTTTGTGTGTGTTTTGGGTAAACAAACGTTTCTCCTCTGCTATTTTTTGCGTAACAAAAGAGGGAAATGCAGGCCAAGAAAATTGCCCCCGCTCAAAGGTTTCTGTACCTTTTTGAGGCAGCTGTCAAGGCGAGAAGGTCACGTTAACCCAGTCCAGTCTGTGCTGAAAACAGAGAAAAAGGACAACATCTGCGCCTTGCTGTGACTTTGACTATCTGGGACCCATTTCGAAATGCCTGGCAGGATTCCAGCCATAGTCCTTATTTCTTCTCCTTTAGGGCGAGACCCCATGGGACGAGAAGACGGCCTCGGACCATTGTTAGGCACGGCCAATTGCCTGGAAATTTGTGGTGTCCTTTAGGGCCAGGTAAAAGGGACTTGCGTTGCGGCCGAGATCGATGGCGGAACAAAAAAAAATTATAAACGTCAGATCGGGGATAAACACGAAATTGTGCGGTCGCGGTCGCACTGGCCATATATCAACTGGCCAGAACCTGCGGTTGACCCGGCCCAAACTCCACATGACACTAATCATAGATCAGGCGTAAAGGCGTTGATTTGTTGCCTTCAGGTAACTTTTCAACTTTTTAACTTTTCAACTTAACTCATTAGAGCCAGAGTCAGAGCCAGAGTCAGCTATGCCAACGCTTTTCGCCACGAAGAAAATCTTAATAAATTCATCAAAAATCAGCGGCCAGCATCTCACGATCCTCGAACGAAGGGGCCGCTAAAAAGCTGCAAAAATCAATGCCAGTTGATCGTCAAACAGAGAACTTACAAATATATTTAGCATTTTGTCGCTGCAGCTGGACACGTTTCTGTTTTTGTTTCTGTTTCGCTTTTTGGTTTCTGGGCACTGAGTTCGGAGTTCTGAGTTCTGAGCTCGGAGTTCCTCTGGCCGCCCGATTCTCGGCTCTCCGATTTCCAAAGTCGGTCTGAAGCGCGGCCCAGCGCGAGTTAGCCGGTTTCTTCCTCTGGTTTTTGGTGGCGGAGGCGTCTTTACACATTTGCATGCTCAAACAGCAATCGATCACAACAGCAACAGCAACGTGGAGCACACACTCGCACACACACACACACACACACCGGCCAGCAGTTGGGCAGCAAACGCGATCAACCGTTCACCAACTTGGCCACAGTGAAAAAACCTTAAAAAGAACCTCCAAAAAGTTATAAATTGTACAAGAAAAGTTTAAGGATATAGCAAAAATACAGTCGCTTTTTTTATTTATTTATTTTTAGTTATTATATTTGTTTATCTACAGTTCCAATAGTACATTTTTTACACGCTTAAGATACTTAAGATATTAGCGTACATTTTCTGACTTGTAGATTGTTTTTACTGACTATCTAGGCTGCCAACAATACTTTATAAACATTTTTAAGAATAGTTAATAAAAAAGTAAAATTATCATAATCAATACATATTTCTTGCCAGTACAGGATGTTAATATTCTTAGGGCAGGCCCTCTAAAATATGACTTTTAAATTGAATAAACAATTTTGTGCTTTAGTATCCACTGTACTGGGTGAATGAGGAGCTGGTTAGCTGCAAACTGGTTTAGTCTGCGTACACATGCAATGGATGATGGTGGCGACCCAGGCTGAGATTTGGTTTTGTTATTTTTTTTTTGATTTTGAGCTGCTCTTTGCTGCGATCGTTGTACGTACGTTTTTGGTAGTGTTGCATGCCACAGTCCCCTCCCGCTACACCTCACCCTCCCCCGCAGGAGCTGACCAAGTGGAGGTTAAAAAAATTTGCAAAAATATTAACGAAACGTAGGCAGAGAGCCAACGGCGGCTGCTGTTCCTGTTGCAATTCAACACGGCAAGAAATCAAAAGAAAATTATTCAAAAATGTTGGGGTAGTTTTAAACTTCAAAATAAATAAATAAATATAAAATTGTAGTTTGAGTTTTATAAATTAACCGCCGAAATATTAAATTAACATACTGCATTTTGTATATTTAGTAGCCACAATAGTTACACTAATTTTATTTTAACTAATATTTGAATGAATTACATTTTATTTAGATTAAAGAACTTAAATTAAAATTTCTTTGCAGCTTATAAATCAATTTATATTTTTGACAATATGGCAGAGTCAAAAATAATGAATAACACAAATATTAAATATAATTTTAACATATCTCTCAAAATCAATAATAATGTAGATTTACTCAGATTTAAGCTAAAAGAAAATACTTAATTGATATTTTTCTTAGTGCAGGTGCTGCTGCAGATCTCCAGTTGCCGCTGAATCTGAATCTTGGCCCGATCCATGGGCTGCTGCTCGCCTTTTTCCACTCGCACACATGCAGGCTGCAATTATAGTGAGCTGGGTCTTAGCTTTTTCAGTCGGTTTGCCGGGGCGGTTTGTTGAACTTTGACAGGAAGTCGAGAGGCCCATGGAGACAGGCGCAACTCAAGTTGAGGAGATGCCTTTTGGGATGCGATGGTACGGTTTGGAGTGGTGTGGAATGGAATGGTTTGGATTGGGATGCCTTTGTTGGCTGGGCGAAGGTTCTGAGACATGCAGAGTGGCCAGAAGACAATTGACAATGTGAAAACGATGTCGATTAAGTTGCTGCCGTTCCTGCCAGTCGACATCAGAAACCCGAAATCGGAAAGACGAAAGCTGAAAGCTAAAAGGTAAGGAGATCCAATCAAAAGGGACGACGATCGTTAAGCCGATCGAAGAGTTATGCGAAATTTCGGGTAGGGTTAGCCGAGGGAGGTGTAAATTGTTTTAACAGCCTTGAAGGACGAGCAGTCGGGAGTTGTCGGTCCCTTGGTTTTCGTTTTTTCGGTCGAGTGTGAACAATGCCAGCGGAGGTCACCGAAAGTTGATTGAGGAAATACCTCAAATTAGCAGGGGGTCGGGGATTCAAGCTGAATTAAATTTAATTATGTGTGATTGAACAATTCACAGGTAGCTTGTAAAGAAACAAGTTATTTTATACTCACGAATGACTGTTTGAAAACGTTCTAAAAAATTTACAAGAAACGGGCTTCAATTTAGAAAACTAGTCTTAATGAATTATCGCTCACTAGAAATAAAAAATGTTACTTACGTTGGTTATAAAAAAGTTTGATTTTATGGATTCAAAAAATACATAAAAAATTTAATGACCCTATTGTTGTATGTAAAATAAATTGAACATAAACTAGCTTGTTTCTTAATTATAATATGCATGTATTTTCAGGTTTTGTTTTATTGGTGTATTTTAAACAAGTCATTTATTTCGAGAAAATTAATATACCTATGACACAGATTTCTATAGGTATACTGCTGTTATTTATTAAGAATGTAACATGATTCAGGTTAATCTAAGGTTGTATTAAAGTTTCCTTTCACCAATTGATATTAGACTTGGTACAGTGATAAAACTGACAAAAGCAGATTTTGGCGGGGATTTAACCGTTTGCCACAAACTTTGCAACAAAGATTGAGAACCAACATCTGTGTCTTGCTGCATTGCTTGCATCTAAAATAAGAGGGTAATGAGTAGATTTTATAACACAAAACTTTTCAACTTCAATATTTGTTTTAAATTTAAAACAAATTAATAACGACCAACTTTTGGCATTTAAAAAGCCCACAATATTTCTCAAGTTGCCCAACCGAGTGTGAAAAAAAGTTCGATAATCAATAGCAAAATTCGCAGTCTCCCACATTATCCACTTAACCGATCTTTGGTTGGTTAAGCGATCTTCAGATTCTTGACGATCCCATCCTTTTGCCACATTCAACATAATCCTTTGCTCACTTTCCGTAGCCATTTCAATCCATACTCCAAATCAATAACAGATTTCTCCCCTCGTTGACCATTATCCACTTGAAGTCGAAATCGCAAACAAATAAGATTTTTAGCTAAACACTTGAAGCCACTCGAAGTTAAGGACTTTGTCTCATCTACTCCGCTCATCTCCATCGTCATCGACTTGAGTTCTACCCGATTCTTTTCCTATATCCCCTCATTCCCTGATTTTCCCTGATTTCCCCATTCCCCCAATCACTCAATCAATCAGCAGCTGGCTAAACCAATTGTAATCAGCCAAAAGGAAACTTAAATCCAACTTATTGAATGGCAAAATGCATTAGGCGGATACCTGCTGGCCCCTCACATTTTCCCCTTCATGGCTGACAAATCATTTTCCCAGCATTCTCCCAAGTTAGTTAAATAGCTCTCTGGAATCGGAATCCAATAAAGCTGTCACATGTGACCAACTCCGAGCGGAGAAACTTTGGTTTAAAAAGGCTGCCCAGCTTTTGTGGCACATTTTGTTGTTTTGGTGTGAAAATCGAAAAGAAACTTCGCATGTACACGCTGGCTATGTCCCCCATCCCTTGCCCCTATATAACATAACACCCCCCCACCCTATCGCCGCCATTCCCAAAAAGTTTCGTGCAAATCTTGTTTGTCTGTATGCAGAACTTAACAAATTTCCATAACATTCACACCACACAATGAAAACCGAAGAGCAGAAAGAAATCCCCGGCTTAGGTGCGGATCTCAATGTCCAGTTTGCTCTTACACTGGGAGACAAGTTCAATCTGTTTTGTTTTTAATAAGTATTTGTATCAGTTCATCGAAAATTGATCCTTTTAATATTTCAGTTATATTGTTTTGAACGAATACAGTTTATTTTTGTGTTTACATAACTATATTTGCATGATTTTCGACCTTTACACATTACAATATTTAAATTAATTAACAAGAGCTTTTCAATAAATAACCACTTAATTATTGCTATCAATATATTTGTTTTATTAAAGGATTATTACTGTTTGCAACTTTTGGGTTAATTTTAACAAGCACAGATCTAAAAACATTAAAATGCAATTTTTAATAAAAAAATATTTTTATAACATTGCCCCTAATGTGTCTTATCGATATACAATTTTTTTATTTGATTTTTAAGCATTTTTTAACTTACAAAAATGTTAAGTCTGAATTAGCTACCAATTGTCTTAGTAAAATATTAACTAACAAGCTTGGCTTATAGCAACTAAGTTATTTTCCCACTAATCCCTTTATATAAAAACAAATTTAAAGAATTCTGCAATGTTTGTAGTTTTTTCCAGTAGATCCCTTGCCCCATCCCTCTTTTCAGGCTCCGCTCTGTTTTATTTGCCACGTCATTTTTTTCGGTTAACTTGCGGTTTATAGTCAGATGCCAGTATGCCAGCCTGTCTTGAAGTTGTATAACTTTTTGATGATTTTTTCCAAGCATTTTTATAGTTGTTGTTACTCGTGTTGTATTTTACCATATTTCTCGACGCCGTTGTTGTTGTTATTGCTGTTGTTCCGTTGATTTCTTGCTTAAGTAGACACCTAAATGTGAATAGCGCAGCGAATCGTAGCAAGTATGCGCATCGCATCTGTCAGATATATATTTTTCTGCCTGCTTAGCGGGCCGAGTGTGTAGTTAGGATCGATGGACATGGACCGTTCGGGTTCGGGATCGGGATCGGGATCGTGGGACGGGAGGATGGGAGGATGGGAGGTTGGCGGAGTGATTGGGAATGAGACGGGTCTGCCTTGTTTTCACCTTAACCCAGCGACGGATCATAAAAGGGGGTGGTGGCCGCGGAGGAGGCCGACTGCCAATAATGCAATGGAGAGGCGTGATAATGCAGTTTAGTCACTGCTGCCGCTATCGGGGGGCGGGCAATGGAGGGGGCGGGACCTTGAGTTGGGGGTGCTGGCTACAGAGTGGGACGCTCTTCGACTGTCGTTAGTCAGCGCAGAGTTTGCCTCTTTTCAAAAAAATCAACGTTAGACGGGCAGAGCTGCTACACTCGGGGAAAAACATATATTTTAAAAATGTTTATTAAGCTTAACTTCACTAATCTAACAACAGATCTATCCTCTGTTATATCATCAATTTAGAATAATTGCATCAACTAAAAGTTGGATTACACGCAAAAACAGATTAAAGATTACAGATAATGTTGTAACCAAAATTTGCAATATTAATTAATTTATTTGTAACATTTAAGATTAATCTATTTTTGGTTAATTCAATTAAATTTGTATTCAATCAAAGTTCGATGGAATATTCGAATATACAGAACACTGAGAATATATTTGCACATAATTCAGTAATTTGTAATAACTAATTTTCAAAACTGTAAGAATTTTCTAAAGATGAAACAAAATGCATAGCAAAATATAGCACATTTTCAGAACTAATTTGTGCAGCTTAAATTATTTGTAGTTTGGCTGGTTTAATAATAATATAGGAAACAAAAATGTTGTTCCTAAGAAATCATTTAACACAATGGTTAACTCATGGCAGAAACCGATCTTTAATAGCTTCCAAAAGATATTTATAAGGTCGCTTCCTACACAGATTCCTGAAAGCGAGCCCATAAATTAAGTGCCCAAAAGTGATTAACTAATTAAAATTTCTACCCGGGGCTCTTCAATGGCTTTGTCAAACCATTTCTGCCAACTATCCACTTCTGTCAATGACAGATCGCAGAGGTGCCTCAAATCAATCAAAATCAATCGAGCCTGCAGCCGAGTTATGGCCATGGATAGTAACTAAATAGGGTTCTGCTGGCCATTCCTGGTTAATGGGCCGCCAGCTGCTGCCTGTCTCCCCTTTTTCTCCCGGTGCAATCGATAGTCGGCAATCAGCGCAGTCACAGCTACGTGGCCTCCGCCGTCTAACGGATTGAGTGACTGACTGCCGCCGCCTCAGCTGCAGATTTTAGGAGGGGGTCCTTCGAGGGTTTACGGGGCGGGGTAGAAACGGGGTGAAAAAGGGGGAGGAGCGGTCTTGGCCGCGGCTTAGATCTACGTGCAATATGCAGCACTTGGCACGATATTTTTCGCTGTTGGTTTTAAATCATTTAACTTGCCTAGGAGACGACGACGACGATGACGAGACTGCAAAATCCAAACTCCCAACTCCAAACTACGACTCCGAGGAAGGCGCAAGACACTTAAAACGTGATCGAAAAGTGATGTTGCCCCAAGCGGAAAGCCAGCTCCCCAAACACCCCAGCATCCCATCATCCTGCACAGAGAGAAAAATCGCAACGATACCAAATCAATATGGCCAAATAAACACATATGTTTTATCTGAGTTGCAGAATACCCCTTGAACAAAAATACATTAAATATCCAATAATATCTCTAATACTCCTTCAACTCATTAAAAATGTTAAAACATAATATTTAAATGAAATTCTCATTTTTATAAGTTACGAAACAAAATAAAAAAATTTCAAAGCCAAATTTTAAATTAAATTATAAATAATAGCAAAAATTAAAAGAACAGAGGAAATGATCCAAAATATTTTTTTATTTATCATCTATTTTCTTTTAAAATTTTGTATAAAAATTAGGGACAAGTGATAAGCTTGAACTTAAACGAACGATTTCTTTTTGAAGTAATAAATATTAAATAACTAATAAATTAATAAATACAAATTTGATTGACCCAATAATATTCCCAACTCTCTGGCTAACTTCTATGGAAATGTTTAAAACATAATACTTCAATGAAATATTCGCGTTCTTTAGCTTCCTGTTATTTTCCTTGTAAAGACAATGTTATGTGTAAAATTAAAGAATTTTCTTTGATATTTCCTATAGTTTTGTGTAGAGTTTTTGTATAGTTTTTCTGGGTTCACGTAGTGATTTTGTTCTCTGTGCAGCATGCAACTCCCGAAGCTTTTCTAAGTTTTAGACAGAGCCAGAGTCTTGAGTCTTGAGTCCTGAGTCCGCATCTGCATCTGAGCAATTCTGACAGTGCGGGGGAAATAAGGTCACGTGCAAAATATGTTCGTGGTGGTTTCGGCTTGGTTTGGCTCGGCTCGGTTCGCTCCTCTTCTCCACAGAGATGTTAATGATTTGCAGCTCTCGACTGCAGACGCCGGACGGTCAGCAATTTTGCATATTTCTCCCGCTCGGCGAGATAGTAGGTAATATGCTCGTTAATGTGCCCAGTGCTCCCTCGACCGGGTTCAAAAACCAGGAAGTGACTCAACAACAGAAATGGCCACAACAGTGGAGGTGAAAAATATGACTTGGTTATTTATTGTTGAAGTGTTGCAGTGCAAAAAAAAAAAAAAACACAAAACACAAAAAACAAAAAACAAAAAGAAGGAAAACACAACAAACACGAGCGGAAAGGGGTCTAAACTTCAGCTTTGGGTATTTAGACTGTGATTTATTTTGGCCGGCGCGGCGGGCGGTGCGAACAAATCCAACACCACCGCCGCAAATTGTATTGGAGCTGGAGTGCAGCGAAAACGGGGAAACCACATACCACATGCATTACCCAGCACCAATCGGACCACAAAAAACTCCACATCCATCCATTCTGGCGACTACAATAAGCCATAATTATCAAATGCCAAACTGATCAGATTCAGAGCGGTGGAGTGTTCTGCTTGCTTCTGGGAACTTCGAATTGTTGAGAGCCAATTGCCAATGTCAGGGGGATCATAATTCATAAAAATTAGTGAAGATTTCGGAATATTAATTGGGGGATAAAAAAGGTTTCTTAATGCTTATATCCAGCTGGAGCTTTAAAAAGGTGGAGCGGATTAAGATATACGGACTCGAATTCTCCAATCAGCTTTTTGGGAACGCTAATTGAGTGAGATTACCTAAGTTGGCAGTCATTTATGTGTTAACCTAAATGCTTGAAGTGAGATAATAAAAATCATTTTGCTTTGCATTAAAATCAATTGTCTATAGCTAAAATAAATAGTTCTGCGGCCCAATATAAAATACAAGTTAAAGTTATTGGGCATTTAATTAGCAACTAAGGAATTAAGCATTCAAAATAGCACATAGGAAGAGTTTTAAATCAGTTTCGAAGACAAAAGCAAAAATAGAATTAACTAAATTATAAAAAGTCCTAAAAATTTAACGACTTTCGAAGTAAATTTTGAAAGTATTCTTTTCTATTACCGCTTTTGTGATATTTCTATCTAAACGGAAACTACAATTATGGCGTACATAATGCGATTTGAATAGACAATTAATGCTGTCCCCAATTAGATGTCGTGATCAAAGAATGTCGTGTAACCAGGCTAAAATCGGTATTGCGTTTTTATTTAAATGCTTACAATAATTATTACTAAATAATTAGACGAGTTCTTTAATGAACGACAAACGCATGAAGCTTAATAAAATTAACGTAATTGGAAATCAATGAGAAGACTAATTTATGATCATAATTTCTATGATAATTTATAGAAATACACCAACAAAGTTTTGGGGAACTTCTGGGAATGCTTAGTGAAAGAGTTCATTAGCCTATCTCCTGATACGGATATCCCGATTACAGCGTTCATTTCTAATGCGATTCGATTCCCAAAGACCAATCAAAGCTGACCTCAAATCGCATTAAGTATTTGAATGAATGTCCCGTTTTCGAGTCGTGTAACCTGGAAGTCCTAAGCAGCCAGAAATCGGATCTCTATAGATAATCTGCCATGATAATGCCTTCTCACGCCTCCCGTCTCCTCCTGCGATCCGCCGGGATCCTCGACTATATATATTCACTGTCACACACGGCATAGACCCTTCTCAATCAACTTCGATTGGTAACATAACTGCAGGCAAACACAAATCGAATGAGCAAGCAAACATCTAAGGTGCTCCGGAGCACCGACGTATTTTTATTTTTTTTTTCTGGGGGCAGTGATCGGGGTTCCTGCTCCAAATGCTGATCGCTGTCCGAATCGATAAAATGCACCGCGATCCGTGCGGCACACATCAAATTAGTTATTAATTGAAGTGGAAAGTTCTCAGAATGTGTACGCTCAGCGGGCGGCCAACGCGCATGCGTCTTGCTCTTGGACTTGGACTCGGACTCAGACTCAGACTCGGACTCGGAATCGAACTCGGACCCGGGTTTTCGGGGAGGAGGATGGATGCCCAACTACCAGGCTACCTCTCCGCTACAACACACTATGCCATACCTGCCTGTTAAGCGGGGTCTTCGGTCTCGTTTGTTCGCTGCCTTGTTAACCATTTAACCTGTTTTACCCCTACACTCAGAAAAATGGCGAGCTTCGTTCTCAGACAAATTCTCAGACAGGATTCGGCATTATGAAGAGGATTATTTATAATTTTCACAAATTTAACCCTTAACATTATAGAAGAACAATCTAACTTAAAGTAAATGGTAAACTTGATTTTACAAATGTATGAAAATGTCAAAAGTTAGCTTACTAAACTAAATGAACAAATTTACAAAATATTACAAAATGTTTTGTTCTTAATTAAAAATATTGATAAAAATTAATATGCCGTAGTAATACAATTTAAACATTTACTTACCGCTAAGGTAAACTTAAAAATGTTTTTAGTAAATTGCTTAAGTATATAGAAGAACAATCTTGCTTAAAGTAAATGGTAAACTTGATTTTACAAATGTCAAAAGGAGCTTACTAAACTAAATGAACAAATTTACAAAATATTAGTAATACATATAAATATTTACTTACCGATAAGGTAATCTTAAAATGGTTTTTGGTAAATTGCTTAAATAAATAATCCTGTTCTTAGTCAAATCAAAATAATAGTTAGTGTAATTGCTGATTTAATCAAATGATTTTATAGTGCAAACATAACTTACAATTATTTCTTAGTGACGTATTACATATAGATCTTATGACTACTTACCGCTCGTTCTTAATTTGTTTAGATAAGTACTTGTGGATATGAGCCAAATCAGGTTAAGCACCATTGCACCTGCAGCTCAGGCAATTCAAACTGGCATACCGATACTTATTTTCTCCGAGTGCATCCTTCCTCCTTCCCCCTCTTTTGCCAACCATTTCTCTCGCTGTGTGCGCGCATTTAAATTTTCATTTATTATGGAAAATGCCAGGCGCATTTCTAATTTGAGTCATGTGACCAAAAACAGTTTTGTCCTAGTTGTCGCCCGTGTGCCAATAGCTCCTGCAGCCACAAAACGTTTTTGAACAATTGGTGAATGGCTGGCCATAAATCTTGTATTTCTTTTGGGAGCCCCTCTCGACGTCGGATCCATGAGAAAGTATGTGGGGAGCAGTAGCCGCTGTCTGCGGATCTGCAGGTCTGTTTGTTTGCCTGTCATTAGAAAGAGCCGAGTCGCGTTGAGAAAAGAAAAGAAATGAAAATAAAAGATCCCAATCCGAGCTCGGATGGGAGACACTAGACCGAAAGTCTACGCTCACTTGTGCTTCTTTAGATTGGACTCGAAACTCGGCTCAAGTGCACTTGTATGCCAAAACAAGCCACGTCACTTTGGCCACTCCACCGCCATTCCATACTGCCATACCGAACTGCTCCACCAGTGGCGCAGCACCACCGCACCACTCGAATCCACTCCATGCAACTCAACTCACAAGCGGCGTCATCATCGGCGAATGGCCATCACATCAAATCGCAGCAGATCCCAAGAAACACAGGGAAAAAAAAAGATCAAAAATCAAGGCAGATCTTAGCTTAACATTTGGTATCAAATCAAGTCACTTTCATCTTCTTATTTTTTTTATAATACTTTAAGAAAGATTTGCTGAAATGCAGAGTTTGTCAGTCAAAATGATAATAAGTTTCATGTCTCAAGTTGTTTATACTCATATTAAATAGTTAATTTTTATTATAAAAAATATATCTATTTTAAGTAGTAAATACCTTCCGCTTTATTTAGTTTTCTTTGAATAATGAGCTATGCCATAATGTGGTTGTAATATTTTAAATACTTTTATTTACTATCAGTTAAAGGTCAAATTTATTTATTCGACATGAGACTTCCAGTTTATTTTATATTTTATCATTATTGAAAAGATAACTATATCACATGTACAAGTTCCATGTCTCAAGTAGTTTTATAAAACAACTCCCCAATTTAAAAAGTAAATATGTTAAGTTATTTCATCTAAAGCAAAAAGCATACCTGTGATTTTCAAGATAAAGATATCTAAATCTCACTTGCTCTTATCTTGTAATAGCGAAAAACTAACTCAATTAATAGCCCCTTTTATTACTCATATTTTCCCAGTGCAGGTTACATCTCTTCGCCAGCTGAAAACAGTAACAACGAACGGACAGCTTTTGGCTTTCACTCGACATCTCGTTAAGTGTCTTGTAAATGGCATTGTTTTCGTTTTTCATTCAAAAATGTGTGTGCGTCTGCCAGGTCGGACAATGGCAATGTTTTTTTCAGTTTCGAAGACGTTAAACAAAGTGCTGGCCAGCATTGCCCTAGACCGTCATCATATTTGTCATAAACTTCATAAATTTCATTTCAGCGGAAAAGAGCAGCGAAGAAGCATGGAAGTTGGAGCTTGTAGTTTTGGAACTTGGAACTTGCGACCTGGAACCTGGTATCAGGTGTTCCATCTGCACCGCATCATCATCATCATCGGCGTGTGGGGATGCCATAGACATTGCATTAGCATCTGGATTTACATAATTATGCTTATCTATATGGCCGGCCTACATATATCAGCGAGCGGTTTGCCCAACAGTTCAAATCAAAATTTCATGCTAAATTATCATAAAACTGCTGTATTAAGATACCAGGGAAGATCACTTGGCCATTATCATACAAATGGTGCACAATATTGATCAGCCTGGGATTTCACCAGAAATATGTAATGGCCGAATCTTATCTCTGATTACGAGCATCTTTGGGCAGAAAGCGTGGCGTGAAATCAAATGCATAGTGTTATTTAAGAAATTGAAATTAATACAAAGAAACTTAATACCCATGTTTAAATGGGCAGTGTGGTCGAGTTAAATATCAATGATTTTTTTATACATTTTTTAAAAACTGCACGTGGTTAAGATTCTTGTTTAAAACTTAGAGCAAATAATGATAAACAATTTTTACCTTCATTAAAATCGTCAATCCAAGCCATTTAAAAAAAAAAAACTGCATCGTAGCTGAGATAAAGGCAACCGCTGGGAAAGGAAACTGTGAAATCAAGTGCAAAACCTTCGACTGATTGTGATTGATCTTGATTGATCGTTCGCCTAGACAGAGATCATTTATTGCGGCTCTGTCAGCTCCTGAAAGTTCATGACTCAAGGATCATCTATAATTTGCTTTCTAAAATGATTCTCAGCTGGCTGAAATTTTCCCCCATGATCGATGACAAAGAGTGGATCGGTGATCGTCGGTCGTGTGTTGTGCCATTCATTGAGGCATTTAATTGTCATGCGACAAAATGCAAAAATCTTACAAGTAACTGCAGCCGGTGATCTGCGGTTCAAAAGACCACAGACATGACTCCCCGCTCCTCTGATCTTGAACATGACCGTGATCGAGGATCGGCACTGGCATCGACATCGGCATCGGAATCGGCATCGGCATCGACATCGCGATTTTGGTGATCGGTGATCGGTGATCGGTGCCTTGGCCTCCTTCATGACTTCCACTTTAAATGAGCTCGCATGTTGCAGTCCCCCTTTTTATTATACCCTTGCAGGGAGTGTTATAATTGGTACCTTAAGTTTGATAATCGAAATTTTCTATTCTTCTAACCTGTGAATCCCAAGTCCCTGCAAAGTTAAACTTAATAAATGTCTGTAACTTGGGATAGATTCATCTTTCTTTTACACATATCGATTCCATATTTTATTCGGACCTTTTTGTACAAATACTTTCACAATGAGTATAAAAAATATAATTTCTTTCAATATGGTTTTTATCTTATAGAAACAATATTGACAACAAGGTGGCTCTTTCTTAAATGCATCGTTTAAAAAAATTCTTACATAAATTTTTAAGCTTTGTTGATACTTTGGCTACATAGAAAATCCATAGTCAAGGTCTGTCAAAATTCGAGTATACCATATCTCAACTATCCAAAAGAAGGGTAATCCCAGCTTCGACCTCCAAATGTTGCCTTTCTTTCGTGTCTTTATTTTTCCTTACTTTAGTTAACCCAGACTCTAATTCGAATTGGCGAACTGCATTGACTTGTCCGCTGACTTTTCATACATTCAATTCAATTAAACAAATTTCTGGTCGGTGGCCCGCTCTCTCGCGCGCCAAACTTTTCTATTTGGCCCCAAAAACTAAAAGAGCGGGGAAAACAAACAAAAACAAACAAGACCCAGCAACAAAGTGTTAAGACAAACGTGCAACGGTTTGGGGTCAGTACCATTCACTTTTGGCTCGTTTTAAACTGGAGTTAAGTGCTATTTGAGGTAAGAATTTCATTACGTACTCCGTACGTGTGCGCCTTGCGCTTTGGATTTCTGTGACTGTGTTCCGCTGCATCCCCGATTTTTTGGGGGCAGGGGCCCAGACTTTCGGGGACTTCCCATAAGTAACCCAACTGAGCAAAGCACACACTGGTCAAAAATATGACATTCCTACTCGTTTTTTAAGATAGTGCAGCGCTCAAAAACTAATTGCAACTAAATGAATAGGTTCGTCTTTGAATCAACTTTTTGTAACAGAAACTAAACGAAAAAAAAATCTTACTTGAGATTCTAAGTTGTATAACAATGTTTTAATAAGTTTCAAATAATTTTGTTATTTGTATATTTCTTGAAAGATTTTTTGAATATAAGAAAAAAATTCCATTATATTATATATATAAAAAAAAACATATTACAATTTAATTTAAAATGTATTTCTCAATATTAAAGAATATGTTTTTCAACTTAAATGTGTTCACTATATTGTATTCATTATTAGGAATTAAGTAAAATAAGGGTAGTAGATCTATTTTTTCTGACCAGCTACTGCGTATAATTGAGGCGTGTATTTAAATAAAAGAAAGTATATAAAATATAAAAGAAGTATTCACTCTGGAAGCATGCACTTCTTTAAGGAATACAGACTTATCTGTTTCAGAGGCTTGTTATTTTATTTTATATCACTGCTGTTGTAATATTATTTTTTTAATGTTTTGATTGCATTCAATGTTTCATTCGGTGTATTTAAAACGCAAGGTTGTATTTTTGGGAAACATTTTCCTCAGTGCCCGATGGAAGAGATGCAACTCGGACTGCGGCTGCGACTTCGACGACGACACGTTTGCATTTTGAAAAGTCACGACCCACTTAGCCAGCCATGAGTAACGTAACGGACGGCAAATGGCCAGCGTCTAGTACCCGGCCAAGTGTTTGTTTTTCTATAAACAAATCGAACCGAACCGAATCGGATCGAATGGACTGGAATCGGAACGCGACGATCTGCTAACGAACCAACGCACCCCATTCCCATACCCATTCCAATCCGAACTCCTCCAATCCAATCCAATCCAATCAGATCTCTGAGTCACCTGGCGGAGATGCGTTGATTAATTGCCCGGCTGACATCACTCTGGAACCGCAAAAAGCTCTAAAAGCACGGAGAAGACTCCCAGGCCCGGCTAAAGTGAAATCTCGTATGCTTTATGTTTGCTCGTTTTCAACAAACATTTTTCTTCAGCGCTCTTGGAGATCGGGGAGCGTGTGAAGAAGAAAGTGAAGTGCACAAGCATCGACACAAAACCATGGCCTTAACCGAAGCCAAAGCCGAAAATAAACCTTTTGGTAACAACAATAGCTGATAAAACAAATACATTTGTCGCCTCGTCTTCGCGGAGAAATGTAAAGATGGTTATTCAAAACCGAAAGCCCCAGTCTGTGATTTATTTGCTTGTCCCCAGAAAACATTGGCTGGGTTTAAACGATGCGGGAAATTCTAACAACAAAGCACGGCAATTTGACGTTTAACCACAGACAAAGCCAGGGCTGAAGCCCAACTTAAAGCCAAAGCCAAAGCCAAAGCCATAGCCAAAGCCAAATGCTCGTGACCGTTAGACAAATAATATTAAAAATCAGCCACGATGGCGGGGCCAAAAATTAGAGAAATAGAGACATTGTCGCCGCGGCACAACATCATCAACAGCTATTGAAAGACCCCGAAAGCGAGTTCATTTACATAAACCCAGCCGATGATGATGATGGCGATGGCGATGGCCAAAAAGAAACCCATCAGCAAAGACTGGGAAGAGTCGGTTCCTAAAACGCATTTTTCTCTGTCGCTGCTGCACGCACGCGCTCATAAATCAAAAGCCAACTTGTTTATAACTGAAAGCGATCAATTAAAACGTTAACGCAAAAAAGCCACAGAAGAGAATCGCGGTGGGGAAAAAACACACACACACACACAACAGAAAAATAAAAATTCAGCTGGGAAGATGAGAGCGTTGATCGCCGATCGCGATGCTTGATCGTGCCGAATTTGAAAACTGGCCAACGGATCTCTGAGCCAGATTTCCGTGCATTCCGCCGGCCCAATTCTCTGTAAGAGCAAAAGCCAACAAAAAACGCACAAACGAATCGAACGAAACGAAGTGAAACAAACAAACTCGCAGCGAAATGGACGGGGACACATTTAAGTAAATTCCAGTTAAAAGTTAAAGCTGTTAACTGCATTTCGGTGTCAACATTATGGCTAAATGAATTGGGTTTTATGGTCAGCAGCATCGAAAGCTAATCAATTGTTCGGCCCGAATGAGTCAACACTGCCGGCGAAAAGGTGATGGAAACGGACAATTAAATTGGGGAAAAGTTTGACATTTCGATTTTATGATAATTCAACGGAATGATGATTAAGTTGCTTTAGTAACGTGTGATTGAAAGAAGATATATGCAGAGAAATTTGTATTTAACTTGTTCTTAATCTGGCAGTTCGTCGTCAGCCTCTCAAACAAATTCAAATTTCCCTTTATTAAATAGGTGCTTACCAAAAAGTGTATATGTATATAAATTCTGTTTTAAAAAATATGAATAAATCACTCTAACAATTTTATCAAAAAGAAGTATTCAAATATCTATTATATCTTTCTATTCAAATACATTTTGTATCAAAAAATCTATAAAGGCCATTTAAATTATTACCATAAATTGTTCTTCACAGTATCTTAAACTGTTTTAAGAAAGAACACGCTTTAAGACATTTTACTTATCTGTTCAAAATTATTAAAGTAAATTTAACCCATACAAAGTGTTCAATTTTAATTTTCAATTTTAATTTCAAGGAGAAGAAGTTTATTTTGTCGAACCTTTAATAAAACAAAAATATTTTGGGTATGTATTCAAGATATGTACTTTGATGTATATAATATAAATAATCATATTAAAATATAAATAAATCTTTTTAACTAGGTTATCAATAAAAAGTATTCAAATGTCTATTCCTTTACAGGCAATACCAAATATATTTTAAATTTATACAATTAATAAAGGCCATTTAAATTATTACCATAAATTGTTCTTCACAGTATCTTCATCTGTTGATTTAACCCATAACAATTATTCAATTTCATATTATTTATCCCAACATCTTAATTTTAAAATGATGCATTCGATAAGCATTTCGAACTACCTAAAATGACAACCGAAAAGAATGTAAGCAACTATTTAAAATATAATTAATAAAAACCCTACTCTAAGCAGCCATCAATATTTATTCCAAATATTTCCTTACATCTGTGATAAGCGGGCTCAAAAATGATCCATAATAATCGCGGCAATCTAACGGAATAAAATGTGGAGAACATTTAAAATGGGCTTCACCCAGAACAAAGTCACTCCTTATCGGTCAGGCCAGTCTTGACCATCTGAAGATGGGGCTAACAAGAAGCAGCCAAGAACCTTGAAGGAAGATCTCTGCGCACGATCACAAATTCCAGTTGCCCAATCGAGCGCTAAAACGTCGGGACACAAAAGCGCCTCCTGTCGCAGCTTTCTCTTCGCCATTTACCACCATTCGATGCTTATCGGCCCGAACTCGCAACACCCCAAAACCAATGTTGCCTTATCATCGACGGGGGGTGGTGGGGTTTTTCTGGCATTTCTGGCTCTTCAGGCTCTTCTGGAGGGGCCTTGCCCTGACAACACCCCTGCAAAGGCCACTCAAATATCAGCCAGCACTCGTATCGCGCATTATCAATAATGTGCAATGCTACAGCTCATAAAATGCAGCCAGCAAAAATATTAAATATTTTACGCTGACTGAAGACCGAAGTCAAAGTCGAATGGGTTCGGATCGGCTTGGATCGATTGGATTGGATCGGATCGGATCGGATCTCTTTGCCTTGATCAGGTGCCGCCAAGGTAGATCCCCAGCGAACACTTAGCAAAGCAAAGCTCAGACAAGAGATGAGGCTCCTGCTGATGCACTGAGCCAAACTATCATTTTAGGCACCTTAAATGGGACAAACTAAACTAATTTCTTGTTTTGAATTCAGGCAACTAATAATAAAATTTAACCAAGTTATAAACATATACAAACTAATTTCTTATTAATAATTCAGTCAGCGTGCCAAATAAATCTTGCAAAAATTAAAAATGTATAAGCTTTGTCAACACACAGCATTCACGCTTGTTAAAGATTGATGCTGTTTAACATAAATATGGTTTCTATAGGATGTTTGAAAATCAGTTTAAACCTTAAACACATTTTATCTTGTATATATTTGCATATAAAAATGGTGATGAAAAGAATCACGATCTTATTTTAAAAGTAAATCAATCAATATGTCAAAAAAGAATTAATATACAAACAAGTTGAGAAGAATTAAAAATCAAGAGTATATATTTCTTAGAACATTCCAAATATAAAAAAAAAATACTTGGAATAAATAAATAAATATTAAATAGATTAACAATGAATGAAACTTGAATCTTAAATTGTATAGATCTAGTTTTTAAGAGCTGTAATGAACTTTTAAATTGTAATATATTTATTTAAATAGTATAAATAAAATTATTATTTATTATTGATTTAGTTTATAATATTTTTGATTGTTCTATATAATTTTTGTGAGTGCACTGATGATGCTCAGGGAGATTCCCCTGCCCTCCTTCGATGACCAGGACGAAGACGATCCCGATGCGTGCGGTGCGATAAGCAGCCGATGCAAAACCATTAATTAGGAGCTGCAGATACCTGGTACCTGTGCAAGTCGTCCCTCTCTCTCGCTATATATAAGTGCACACATATATATATTCGCTCGAAATTAAGGCTTTAATCGTGCATGAAAATACGTGAAACTTACGCGTCTTCGACGACTTCCCCGCACTTACCCGCACTTCTCCACAGCATCGTCTTCAGATGCAACGTGATCGCGATAAGATAAACTGCATACAAATTTGCTTTTATGCGGAGTCAGCGGCCGAGGGCCTGATACTTTGGGGCGAAGTGAAAATGATTATTATTTATGCAGGGTATCAAATATTCCCTCAACGCGTGTGTCAACAGTGCGGTGTCTGTCATTTATTTCAATGAAAACAATCAGCACTGCTCAGGTCCAGGGCCGTTCTTGTGGGCTCATTAATCGGCTGGCAATATGTCAATGTCTCCACGCCGTCGTATATATCTGAACCTTCCCAACATTCAACCCGCCCGATTTGCCCCACTCGATTCTCTTTCGGTTTGCGATGTGGTTGATGATGATGATGACGGGGTTGGTCGTCGGCCATAAACCTAAGCCCATTTCCCATTTGCCATTTCACAGTTGCATATGACCGTTTGCAGCGCAAATTACCGTAGGAAACTGTATAAAATTGGTGGGCTGGAAAGAGTTAAGCCGATCGGGGAATGCCCTATGGTATACAATTTATTTCACAACAATATATGTTTTTCATTGGGGAATAAATGAAAATTTATTAAAACATGTATTACTTATTTTAATAGTGCCAGACTATAATTTTAGAGTTTTGAATACTGCTCTTAAAACTTAACCACAATTATTTTACTTATATTTTCTAACAAATAAAATTAAATCCACTATTTTCAATCTGTTGTTAATATTTTTAAAAAAAATTCTATTTTGGTTTCCATACTTTTTAATAGTCAGAAAATTAAATATTTATTCATAAAAATAAAATAACAATCCAGAAAAATGTACCCATTCTAAAAACAGCCTTTAACATCTATGTTTTCTGAATTCTTAATTCTATATTTTCTACAAAAAAAATACAAAACTAGTACCAAGTAAAATATACCCCCGGTACAAAGAGTGTTCTCGCATACCGAACTCCCCTACCTGATTGTTTTAAACCTCTCACTCGGCCTCTGCTGTCTATCCCTGTACGAGTAGTCGGCATTACTTGTGCCATACCCCTCGGGATCCCCTCCCAAATTCGCCTGCGACTATCTCTTTGCATCTGCGTTGAAGCGCGAAAATTGCAAACCAATGTTGTTTTGACAATGTGCAATAATTTGTAGTCAATTTTATGTGTCTACCGTCGAATCGGTTGGTTCAGCTCCGCTTGTTTCGTTTGGTAACCCCTGCGAACCCCCTCCCCGCCACTGTTTACTTCGCTGCCCACAGGGTAGACTGGCTGGCAATTTATGGCTGGTAAATTAGCAAGAAATGGAAATTAAGAAAAATGTTGCTTTTATTGCAAACAGTTGTAGTCGTCTTCGAATAAAAGCATATTTATTTATACACAGCGCAGCGATCTTGGACCGGGAATCGAGGAAAAGACCGGGGACCCGACTTTTATGACTGCCGATTCGTTTGGAGTCTAATGAGCCAAGTGGTGGGTGCAATGATTGGGTGGCTGCCTAATTGACGGCTCTTCGCCGCTTGCACATGGGAAAATATTTCTGGCATCGCATTTACGGCACGGAATGTGTCGATGCGGCGAGGCCTTCTAATGAGATTGCCGCTTCGGTTTTCCCTTTTCCGTTTCCTTTCCCTTTCAACCTTTGATAGATGGCCCAAAAGTTCAGACTGATGGCTCCGGCATTAGCACTAAGCTTTAGCGGGGGCCAAGCACTTTGATTTGACTTTGGGCCCCCCCCGGAAAAAAAGGACAGAAAAAACAAGTCGGAAAATGCGAGAGCGAATAAAAACTTCTAAACTGCAGTCAGGGAAATTTTTGATGGAGGTTTTCGGCCAAGAAGCAAACCTGTGTCGAAAAAGGGTAACAGGAGCGGTTCGCTGGACCAAAAGGCTCAAAGGATTTTTCTCAGAGATGAGTCAAATAAATGTACAGACATTTAGAGTGCTGCTCCTAAAATTTTTATATTATATTTATAATATTTTATTTATATATATTTTATTATTTAATTCCTAAAAGATTCGTAAAGAGTAAGTTTAATGAGTACCTGTTTATAAACTCATTTAGTTACTAAATATATAAAGTAATGAGAGCCATTGAACTTCTGCCTTTAATTCCAGAAACTTGACTTTTATCTTCCCTAAAATAGGATAGCACCCCTGTGCTAAGCCAAGTTAGGCCCAAGTTCTGCGAGGGCAATCTATAAATAAAAGGCATCTCTTTTGACACTAAACTGACTTGTAAACCGAAATATTTACGTCGACTTCTTTTTGCTGCGTATGCCAAATGACAGACGGAACCCCCAAAGGCCCCCCCCCCTTCACCCCCTTGTACCCAAAAAAAAAAGGAAACCCCGACCCCAAACGGGCCTCTAAACTTTCCTTACCCAAAAGGAAACAACGTGAACAAAAAATTCAATTGAAAGTTTGCCTCTTGGATTGGCGGTGTCTGCACTCTTTCCCTTTTACCACTTCAACTCATCCGTTACTTTGTAACAAATCCCACAGGCAAAATTGATAAAATAAAGGAAAAACGGGGAGAGATATGTGGGAATGGAAATGGGAATGGTACTCGGGATGTGGATGTGGATGAGGATGAGGATGTGGATGTATATATATATGCCAGCGGGTTTTGGAGAAAGTAAAAGCAAAGAAAAGTTTTTAATATTTGACGTGTTTTTTTGCAAAGTTTTCTAGGTTTTCGTTTTCTGTTTCGCCCCGAACCGCACCAAATCGAGTGATGGGGGGAGATGAAAATATTGAAAAGGGTTTAGCCCGGTCTTGAACTCAGGCCACAGACATATGTGTATCCACCAGATACCAAATACAAGATACAATTTCCCCCGCATCCGCATTCGCATTCGCGTTCTAAAGTTGCACATCAAAGGCCGTTTGTCGAACCACTGGCCCGCTAATGATTGATTGTAAAATCCGCTAATTTAAGCAATGTGAATTTATGTTTCGGCGGTGGGGGCCCCATCAATTTTATTGCGCATTTAATTGATCATAAAAATTATTCATTCATCGGTAGCCGGGAGAACTTGTTTCCAGGCAGCCAGTGAAATCGGCAAAATATTTCGCTGTGGGCTCATTGACTCAAATAAAAGCAGCGAGCAGCAAGTATAAACACACGATAGCCAATAACTCCGTAGATGAGATACGACCGCCATATAGATATCTTTAAAATATGCATGGGAAGATATCGTCGCATCTTTGGCAAGCATAAAAGGCATACAAAGGCGCTGGCGGGGGGCACATTCTGTATAAAATTAATTCAAATGGAGCAATCGTGGGATGTGGTACGATGAGTGTGTGTAGATGCGTGTGGCGAGGTTTGTGTGAAGACTTTTTGAGAATCCCAGAAAGTGTCGACTATTCATATTTCAAAATCTAGGCCAAAAAGATAATAACATTTAGGCACTTGCATAAATTCAATGGCTTAATCTATATTGTTAAATAAGTTATAGCAGATATGAACCCAACTTAATTATAAGTATGTGTTGAGAAATATGATTATGAAATATATTTAACGTGTCAAAAACAATATTGTTAGATCTATTATGTGAATGGAATCTACTTTATAATTGTTAAATTATTGCAAATTATTGAAATAGCAGCCTGAAAGGTTTAATTTAATTGCAATTAATAATATATAACTAATAAACTTATATCCAAAACAAAAAGTGACGATTTACCAATAACCTTGGAATAATCAAAATGCATTTAAGTAACCTAAAAACTAACCTTAATTTTCTCTTTTCGTATCTACGGAAGTATAACTTTCGAGGTAATCCATCCCTTTACAAAATCTGGTCGCTTAAGAAATCTATAAAGTCTTGCGAAGCAGAGTCGAAATTAATTTATTCGAATTTCAGCAACTTCATCATCCAACGAAGAGAACATCTTAGCCCTCTTGCTATAAATCTCCCCGCTTTTCGCCGCCGCCTTTCTCCCATCCGTCATGGAATGGTCAAGCTCTTTTAGTGTTTATCTTGCACATTTTTTTCGACTGTAATAGAACACCACTCTGACATAAACAAAACCAGAGCCCCAGCAAAACGCCATCGCACTGTGGAAAAATCGACCGCTGGCATTGGAATCCGCATCCGACGTGGAATCCGTATCAAGAATCCATATCAAATGTCAAGGCGAGATAGTTTATGGCTTATCAGCGGCAGACGAAAAAATAACAATACAATTTTTAGCTGCGGGAAAGAGTGAATAAAAAATCAAGACAGTTTTTGGATTGTCAATTTTTTGTCGTTTATATATTTTTGTGTTTCGCTTTTTCTTTTCATTGTTTTTCGCTATAAACTAGAAAACATAAAATTACAAAATAAAATACATATCCGTAGGTGTGCGGGTAGTTACAATATTTACAACAAGCGGCGAGTAAATCATAGTTAAATGATATGCATATTTATATATAGTACACATGTAATCAGTCGATTTATGTTTTCAATTTGTTTGATTCGTGTTGCATAATTCGTTTTTCTTTTCATTTAAGTGCATACAGTCCTTTTCCAATTGGTTTTTATGTACAATAATTTTATCATGTTCATAGAATTAATATGGCTGTATCTCGTAGGCGGGGTGGTGGATTCGGATTCGATTTATTAGCTTACGAACTAGACTATCTAATGAGGATAAGTTTACTTCTATACATACAAGTAGGTTGGTAGGAAATTGGTACTCATCTTAATAAATAAGGGCTTATGCTAAAACAAAATATCACAATGATTAAACAAATAAACGTACGATTAGCATTTAACTTATTTACATTTAACTCTTTACGGTCTAGGCCAAGTGAATCCTTCTAGAGTGTGTGTTTACCTTGTTAACTAGTTTTCTGGTTTCTTGCTTTTGGAATGCATTTTTAAATTGGCAAGGCAGTGGAGCTGGAGATTGTCTGAGATGGACAGAGAAGGTCAGAGATGGAGAGGGCGTAGCACACAACCAGGTAGATTTTAATCGCCAAGACCAAACTAATCTGTACGGCTCTGCTCTCATGTTCCTCCTATTCTGGCCTTGTCGATTTTCGGCTAAAACACAACTTTGGGGGCCCACAACCCAGCACACGTGCTGATCTCTCCACTGCGATTTTTCCTTGGTTTTTCTAAGGCTGCCGGGGAAACTTGTATCTTCTGCAGCAAGGTCACAGTGGGAAGTTTCACTCTGGGAAATTCTGACTACTTCTGCTTAATCTCTGACTAGCTGGAGAAAAAGAAAGCTTTGTTTTCTAATCAAATCTGGGCATAGCGTGATCTGCAGAATGGCTCTATTATAGGGGAATTCTGTTTCCCCCACTTTATCTACCCATACTGGGATACAATTAACTGGCATTAATTGTTGGATGTAAGTCCGTTTTATCAGAGCTAAGTCCCCTACAATTGTTTTCTTCTCACACGATTGTTCCCCGGCAACATCTTCTTGCCATCTATTTTGCTGCCATTGATTAGCACATGTAATTGTGGCTCAAGAGGAGAGAGTAGTAACAAAAACCAAAACCAATTTCAACCCGTACAACTACTGTCTGCAGACGGTCTAGGTTTTTTGGTTTTCTAACGTCTAAGGTCTGCTTTTTGTTACCATTTTCCTTTTGGCCAGCCAGACATGAGCTCTGTGATGCTTTGCGTTGCCTATTTTTCCCGACCCGCGCTCTCACAGATACAGATACAGATACGAATGCGAATGCGAATGCGACTACAGCTGCTGCAGATACAGATACACGGGTGTATCTTCTACACACGTCGAGCTTGTTATAGCAAAATGCAGCAGTTAAGATGAACTAACGACTGAACGTTGCAAACGGGGAAAACGAGGGAAAACAGAAAAACAAAAAAATGCTGGAAAAACGACTAAATAAAGGAGAAGGAAGACGAAAAAAAAATAAAGCCAAGAGAAATACTTTTGGGCCTGCTGCCTTTTGTTGCCTGACTGACTGGTTGGTGTTGGATCTACACGGGAAATAAATGCGATAGTTAAACTGCTGAATAATGAATAAATCATCTTTTTCATGATTTGTATTCAAAGAGTCCTGTTGAAATGTAAATATATCAGTGATATTTCCGAATTGCTCTACAATTTTAACCAATATTTAACAATCTTTATTTATCAAGCTAATTTTATACTGAAAAATAACCAATGAAATTTGATAAATTTTCCCTGTGTAGTTGCTGGTTGCTAGTTGCTAGTTGCTGTTGGTGTGTTGCATGCAACATCAATTTTCAGAATCTAGCTGCGAGCCAGGAAACTGAAAATAGCTGGCCGTAAGAAAACAGAACAGGGCCAACAAACAACAATTGCCTGGCTCGCCAGCTATTTTACTGTTGTCTTTTGTTGCTGTTGTTATTGTTACTGGTGTTGCCTGTTCTTTCCCCACTCGATTTTTCTTTTACTTTTGCTATTTTAACATGTAACTAGGCTTTTATCGCTAAACGCTCGCATTTGCATATTGAATGCAATTCCCCTTTTTTTTTGTTGTTTGAAACCCGAGGAAGTTAAACTTGTTGTTCGCGAGGGTAGTATTTTTTCGGACTTCAGATATTCTAGATCACCTTTCATAACTGAACAAGATCGTACAAATGTCGGGTCTAAGCTTATCTTTTATGGGTATTTTTGAGGGGCAAGAAACGGTTGTGGTTGTCATTAAAATAAGTAGTCCTGCGGAAATATTGATTTCTGATCTTCTAGAGCTTTCTATCTACATAAGTGTGTCGAAGTTTACCTATTAAATTGTTTACTTTTAGAAACAAAGATTTAAATCTGCTACCTAATCCTACCCTTTTTTATGTTACAACGGTGAAAGGTGGCAAATGCAAGGAAGTAAATACTGAATACCTATGTGTCTCATAGAACATAGCTCTACTGCCATCTCCAGCTGCTCCCCGACTGACCTTGCCTCTGACCCGCTACTCAATGGTGACCCCACTCACATGTGCAGATTCCTAGACGCCGGCGTCGGCTGGGTCGGCGGCAATGGGAGGCTCTGCTGCTGGATGCCACCCGCCAGGGGAATCATCTGCGGCGCAGGCCCACCCACCGACCCACCGCCCATCAGCAAGGCCGCCTGCTGTTGCTGCTGCTGCTGCGTTGCGTTGTTGCTGCCGCGTAGTTGCTGCTGTTGCAATTGCTGCTGTTGCTGCTGCTGCTGCTGCTGTTGCTGCTGCTGTTGGTGCAACGATGGCTGTCGGCGGAAGCTGCCCGGTTGCTGCGGCGGCGGGGGCAGCATGAACTGCTGCTGGTGGTGGTGCACCGGGTGGGGCAGCGGCATCGCCTGCTGGTGGACGTGGTGGTGGTGGTGGTACGCGGCGTGGTTGATCGGCACATGGCAGCCCTGGCCGGCCGCAGTGGATCGCTGCGCGGAGGAGACATCCGGTAGGGCGAAGCGGAGTTTCTGCCAGAACAGCTTGTCGCCCCACTGCAGGTACGTGTTGGTCTTCAGATACAGACGCAGATCGGGATCGAGCTCCTTCTGGGGCACCTCGCCCAGCACTATGACTATCAATCGCCGGCGGCGATCGCGCAGCACCGATTGATGGGCGGACTTGAACTCGAACCGGCACCACTCCGACTTGATGAAGTTCTCGCTGACCACCATTATGGTTCGCCTGCTGCTGTCGATGGCCTGCACTATGGTCTCCGGCAGGTATCCGCCCACGGGAAAGTCCCGCTGGTGTAGGCACAGCTTGTAGCGGTGTTCACCCAGCTCCAGCATGGGCGCCAGTTCCTCGTTGACGAACAACTCGTCCTTGGAGGAGTACGAGACGAAGGCATCGAACAGCTTCTCCCGCTCGTTCTTGTCCACATCCTTCTGGGCGTTGTAGAACAGTCGCACTCCGAACCTCGAGTGGCACCACACGCGCATCTCCTGGCGGAAAATGAAGACCAGCAGGGTGCAGATCATCACGAAAATGAAGGCCGTTAGAATGGCCACCAGGATGGGAATGTAGTCCTGTTTGGGCGGCTGATTCAGGATCATTTTGGTGGAGGTGGCATTCGAGGCGTTCCCCTCGCCACCGGCCTGCTCGGCATAGTTGAAGCTGTTGTCCAGGCCCAGTGGCAGGGTTTGGCTGCACTGCACCATGGGCAGCGAACTGGCCTCTCCGGATCCGGGGTAAATGACCATCTGCTGGGTGCTGTTGCCACTGATCAGGTCGCACTTCATCTTCAGCTTGTCCACCACGTACTCGTGTCGGTTCATGTAGTCCCGCAGCTTGTCGATGAACTCGCAGCTGCAACTCCAGGGATTGCCCGCCAGTCGCAGTTCGTTCAGGTAGCTGGGCAGGAAGTTCCAGACGGCGAACGAGGTGATGGCATTGTGATCCAATCGCAGGATCTTCAGGTGATACAGGTGCGTGAAGGTGAGCGTGTCGATGGTGGCTATGGCATTGTGCTGCAGGTACAGCTCCTGCAGATTATCCAACCCCTGGAACTCATTGCCATTCAGGGCTTTCAGCTGGTTGCTCTGCAATTGCAGCACCTCCAGTTCCAGAAGTCCGTAGAAGGTGCGGTTGTGGAGCACCTCGATGCGGGAGTGGTTAAGGTGCAGCACCTTTAGCCTCTTGCGACCGATGAATGCGTGACTCTGCAGCTCCCGGAAGTTGTTGCCATCCAGGTACAACTGCGTGGCATCCATGGGAATGTGCGAGGGCAGGGCCTGCTCGTAGGAGGCCCGGCTGCAGTCGACCACGTTCGAGGTCCAGGACTGGTCGTGGTAGCAGGAACACCTGTCCGGGCACTCCATCTTGCAGTCGCAGGCCTGGAAGTCGCAGCAGTGGCACAGGGCGAAGCAATGCGAGGCATACTTGCAGAGGAAGTCGTCCGACTTGGCCTCGATCAGGGAGACGTGTGAGGAGCCGCGAGCGTAGGCCAAGCGGCAGTGGATCTGGTCCAGGTCCATTAACTGCGGCTGGGTGCGCGACTCGCGGTTCACCTTCTGCAGCCAGTCCAAGTTGCAGTCGCACTCGTAGGCATTGTGCCCGATGTAGAACTCCGGGATCTCTCGATCCTCGGCAATGGGCGACAGGCGCAGGGCATTGGGTTCCAAGGTGGTCAGCCGGTTCCTCACCAGGTCCACACGCGTCAGGTTGGGCTTCTTGAAGAACGTGTACGGCTGGATCTTGGAGATCTGGTTGTCGTTCAGGTAGAGCACCTCCACGCTGTTCGGTATCGAGCTGGCCGTGATCTCGGTCAGCAAGTTGTAGCTGGCGTCGAAGGTGCTCAGGCTGAGTTCGCTCTCGATCTCGAAGTAGTTGCCCAACTGGGTGATCCTATTGGCCCGCACATCCAGCCACTGCAGGCCGATGGGAATGTGCGAGTAGTCGAACTTCTCCAGCCGATTGCCCGAGATGTTCAGCCACACCAGGTTGGGCAGTTCGGTGAACAGTCCGGCAATGGACTTCAGCTGATTGCCGTCCAGCCTGATGGCCTGCAGCTGGCCGTTCCGCTGCAGGGAGCCTGCCTCGATGGACTTGAGCTTGTTCTGGGACAGGTTGAGGATCTGCAAGGAGCTCATCCGATCGAACACACCGCGCCGGATGTGGGTTAGCGAGTTCTCCGTCATGCGCAGGCCGTACAGATTCTCCAACTGGGTGATGCTCGTGTTCTCGATCTGACCGATCATGTTCTCGCCCACATCGAGCGTCTTGAGCAGCGGCACATGGGCCAGCGCCTCGGGCACCGCCTGCAGCTTGTTGTCGTTCAAGTGCAGATCCTGCAGCTGGCTGCAGTTGATCAGGGATCGCTGGTCCAGCCGCGATATCCTGTTGAAGTCCAGCGAGAGCACCAGCAGATTGTTCAGACCCTGGAGAGTGCGCTGCTCGATGACCGATATGCGGTTGCGCGACAGGATCAGGGTGTGCAGATTTGTGAGGTCCGAGAAGATGCTGCCCGGCAGCTGGTCGATGTAGTTCTCCTCCAGCTTGAGGATCTGCAGACTGGCCAGGGGCCGGAAGATGTGCGCCTCCAGGCGACTGATCTTGTTGGCCGACAAATCCAGCATCATCAGGCGCTTGAGGCCCACAAAAGTGGCCGCATTGATCCACTGCGAGTTGAGCTCGTTGCTGGCCAGGTCGAGGACCAAGAGCTCGGCCAGCTCCCCGAAGATTCCGGGGGCCAGCACATTGATCGAGTTGTTCCTCAGGTAGATCTCCTGCAGCTGCTTGGTCTCCGCGAACAATTCCGGCGGCAGGGAGGTCAGGCGGTTGGCCGACAGGTCCACCACCCTCAGCGAGAGCAGGCCCTCGAAGGCGCGATCGGCCAGGAAGCTCATGCTGTTCCTGGCCATGTTCAGGTGGGTGAGGCGGCCCAGCGCCGACAGCATGGCCGTGGGCAGGCTGACCATCTTGTTGGCACTCAGGTCCAGGCTCTGCAGCGTGGATCCGCACACGCGGGCCTTCCTGGAGCTCAGCGAGGCGCTGAAGTAGAAGTTGCTGATGTCCTGGATCTTGTTGTACGAGGCATTGAGGTGCTGCAGCGACTTCAGGGGGCACACCATGCCATCGGGTATCAGCCAGATGTTGTTGAGACTGAGGTCCAGTCGCTCCAGCTGGCGGAACTCCACGAAGCTGTTGGAGGCCATCTCCAGCGACATGGTGGACCAGTCGCCGTTGTGCGTGCGGATGGTGAGGTTACGCAGCTCCTGCAGGCCCCGGAAGGAGCCGTCCGTGAGGTTGCCCAGCTTGCAGTACTCGATGGTGAGGTCGCGCAGCTCCACCAGCGACCGGAAGCTGTCCGGACTGAGGCTGCTCTGGAAGAACAGGGCGTCGTTGCACTCCAGGCGCAGGCGCACAGTGTTCTGCGGCTGGATCACACTAAAGTTGGTGTTTTCAAGCTCCGAGTTGATGGTCCTCAGGTGGCAGACCAGGGTGATGTCGTGCTCGCCGCCGCCGGACCAGCGGCACTCGTCCGGGGCCTGGTACAACACCGTCTTGCTGAGGGCCGCCCCGAAAATGGGGATCACCCAGGTGGCGATCAGCACGTACAGCATGTGGGTGGTGGCCAGCATTGTGTATGGATCCTAGACTGCGAATGGGACTTCGATTTGGCCTCTTTTTTGGGGGGCTAATGGGGGGGGCCTTCTTTTGCGCTTTCACTGCTCGTTCTATTTCTCGCCCATTTTGTGTGTTTTTTGTGTTTACTTGGGATTTGGTTTTGTTTGGTTTGGTTTTATAGCGCTTACACAGCTTTGCACAATCGCCACTTTTCACAACACCACATCAACGATTTTTGATGCTTTTTCTAAAACGATTTTCTTGTTTTTCTCTCCCGCTGGCTATGATTTCTTTTATGCTTTGATTTTGCCTTCGATTTCGATTTCGTTTCTATATCTTTTTTAGTATTTCTCGGCTGTAGTTGTTGTTTCGCGTTGACCGTAATCCAAGTGGGGGGTGCGATAGCGCGTTTGATAAATTGTGCCACACTGCTTGTTCTAAATTATATCGAGGCGATATTTCACTTTTTTTTAATTCATCCGCTGAACGACAACGCGCGTCCGCTCGGCTCAAAGTCTACTCGAAAATTGATCGCTCTCTTCGACTTTCAGCCAGCAGCAAGTGCCGCTGAAAAGCGCTCAACAGGGTGAGTGAGTGGCTGAGTAGCTGGGTAACTGAGTACCTGGGTGAGTAGGTGCCGAATGAGTATGTGAGTAAATGAGTAAGTGAGCACTCAATGGGCACGCACACAGAACCAAGGAACTAGAGCGAGATGCGATCGATGAGCGAGAGGGGCTGAGTAAACAAAACTATGCAATGCAAACGCAAACGCATCGCACGTAATGGCCCACAGTGCACAGTGGGCTGAATAGGATTGAATTGCACTCGGTGGGCAGGTAGAATTTGCATTGGGTTCGCAGCTATAGACAGATGGGAAGTGAGATCGCGGGAGATCAGGAGCAGGTGAACTTGGCCTACAGAAACATGTGTAATCTAAAGAAAAGGACATTCCAAATCTGCAATGTTTACGGGTCAAGGATACTAGAAATAAAAGGAAATCAATATCATAGATCAATATCATAGTTCAAAGATCAGGTGCTCTGATAAAAAGAGTTCCCTAGGGAAGTAAATAGTTGCGACATCTATTGCATTACAGGAAACCAAGAAACAAGTGCGGCAAAGTAATCCTCAAAAGGAAATTAAACACGAAGTGAAACACAATTCTTATCAATAAATCAGGACAACAAAATGAGACCTTGTAAAATGTGCAGGCTTATCCGTACAAAAACTTTCAGAGAGATAAGTCTAAGTCTCTAGTAACATTATTTAATGCCCTATTGTGCAGAACAATCTATTTCAGATGGTTATAATTTAATAAGTAGTAATAATAGAGTAAATGGTAAGAATGCTTAACTTGCCAATCATAAAAACAAAATGTGTATATATATTTTACATTTTGTATACCAATGTGGAAAAATTATTTTGAAAACTAGTAAATTATTTTAAATTTATATGTGTCTTGTAGGTTTAATAACCCCACACCGTAAAACAAACCTAAAATCGATAAAAAAAAAAGATGGGGTAAAAACTCAATTTGTTCAGAATTTAAAAAAAATTTTATTGTAAAATTAGGATTTATTTGTTAACGCTTTATTAAGTACTTATTTAAAAAAGGGATTATTCAACATAAATAATAATTGAGTTGAACATTTATTAAAAATTGTATTATTTTTAAAGCGTGAACAATTTTATTTGTACATTGATGGTATCTTTTCAGATACAAATAGAACTTGCAATTTGACTAGGATGAAGAAACACAGGAATGATCTCAACCATTTCTTTTGTGACTTCCGGTGCTAAATTTGCAAATACAAATCGAATTAGTCCGCACCTCAAATATTTGTCACGCCAGCAACCTTGATCTTCAAACAAAAACTCGGCGGGCTCGCACCCACAGCTGGCACCTTGCCTTTCGAGCCCACTGTGCGGCACCGCGGGCCTCCCCGCCCCGCTGCCTTGACTCCTGCCTGTCGGTTCCGCTGAGCGTCAAAGCCGAGCAAACAATTCCAATTCCAATGAGACATTGACACTCGTCACACCGGTTAGACGAGTTCTGTGCTCTAAGAAAACCCAGCTGAGAGTTGAGCTCTTTGAAAATTGAGTGGTTTTTCGTATTCAGCGGATGAGATACATTCGGAGAGGAAGCGAACGAGAGCTGAGAGATCTGCTGAATCGACGGAACGGAATCGAGTGCAAGTGGCTGATCTTCGGCTTTTCTTTGCTTGCCTTTTGCAGACAGCCACAAAAACCGAAAACGAGACGAAAAAAAAGCGGGGAATAATCATAAAAAATTATTGAAATCAATTGTTAATTCAGCCAATGTCAGTTTGATATAGGCGCACACCACACTCACACACGCAAGTCCACAAAAAAATTGACTGATTTTTCTTGATTTATGAGAGCAGCCACAGCAGTTGGTGGGATTGCGATTGGGATTGGGATTGGATCGGACTTGGACTCGGACTGTTGGTATTTCTTTTGGACCGTACCGTACCGGACCGGACCGGCTGGCAATCGAGATTTGTCGGGGAGATTCGAACTCGGTGCTTACTCATTACGACCTGAGCCGCACCGCACCGCACCGCACCGCAGATGGAGTCGACTTAAGGTTCGGAGGGGGTTCCGAGTCCAAGTTTTAGTACGAATCTGATATTTTTCGCATGATCTGGCTGCCCATATGTTGTATTAGCACTTTCAAACTTTCTCAAAAACAATGAAACGGGCAAAACAGATCGCTACTGGATAATATAGAACACACAAACAGCTGGGTTCGAGAGAATAAATACATCATATGTTCTTTAATTAAAACAAGCGTTGTTCGACTTATAAAGCTGCAAGTTTAATACTCTGTATAAGGGATTTTTAAGGTTTAACATTTATTAAACATTTTCCAATTGGACAAAACAAATATGTCACAGGCAATTAAATAAATCTAATAAAATGCTTATTATAAAAGCAAAGCTTATATGTCTATTAAAGATTAGTTTAATGGCGAATAAAATACTTTTTTTCTGCTAGCTTAACGTAGTTCTAATAAGACAAAATATTTGTACATTTCTGAAAACTGTTGAAAATAAATGTAAAATTTATATAAAATAAATGTAATTTACATATTTCTTAGTTTGCTAAGCTTCTCGCTTACCAAGTATACCAACCTAACTTAAGATACTCAAATCAAATTTTTTTTTAAATAAGAGTTGAACAAATTATCACAATCTTTGTGTTTATTTCATGTGCAATTAAGTTCGGGGCACTCAGTTTACGACTGCAACCGAACGCTGCGTCTGACGACCCATCTATGTTATTATCTTAAAAATAACCACTCAAACTGACAAATAAAACCCCTCCAGATGCAACTAAACCCTTGATTTGCAGTGCTATTATTTCAATCGCAACTGTGTATAAGGCGCTCCGTGCGAGTTGTAGTTGTACCTGTCGACGCCCGTTGAGTCGACAGGTGCTGATTAACCAAACACATCCCAGGCGATGCGTATCAGTCAGCCAGTTAGCCAAGCAGCTTGTTTGGCCTGGACCGGGATCGGATGGGATCGGATGGGTTCGTATGGGTTGGTACTGGTTGGCTTGCTTTGAGATGGATCTCTGCCTTTCGCGGGGCTCTGCTCTCTGTTCCCAGGAAAACCCACACCCAAGCCTCCGTCTGGGCAAACTGCAGGTAGCCTACAAATTGTGTTGAAAGTTGACCGTGCAAACATCGTCTTTCAGGTGCCCAAACACCTACTCCTCATCCCATCTCTTCCTCGAGATCGTCCTCATCCTGATTCCTCAGGTAAACAGATTGGTTGGTGGTGGTGCTGCTGCTGCCGCGATTTGCTGCTTTGGCTAGGATTTCGTTACAATCCTCGCTCAATTGTTTGTTCCTGCCTTGTACCTTTCTTTCTTCTCTTTCTCTTATTTTATGATTTTCTTTATCGCCCGATCGATCGATCAGGCCAGTTGGTGTAAGCCAGGAAGTGCTGGGGTACAGAAAGAATTGGCTTAGAGCCAGGGATTGCACAATATGTTGCAGGATCGCAGGGGAACACTCAAAAAAATTGTTTGTAATGCTGAGCAAACAACATCAATCTAGCTCTGATTAATGCTATTTCTCTAAATTGTATGAGAGAAATTAAAGAAATTAAATTGAAATATCAACATTCCACACTTAAGCATTTAAATAAATAATGTATATGGCTAAACAAAATATGGCACTTTAGGAATATTTTCTGTGTTTAAAGGCAAAGGCATTTAATACTAGCCATATACAAAATTACATATTAATAGTTTTAATTTATTTTATTTTTGATTTTAATAGTTTGAGTTCCGCCTGCATTTATTCATAAAAACCCATCTCTACAAGTAAAGTTGTTATTTGTACCAAATTCCAAACTCGGTAGAACTATTTTGCAAGTGTAGGGATCGGTTTGGTGTACTTTAGGGATCCGTAACCGTATATGAGGGGCGGTCCTGCCGGCATTGATTTGATTTGATTAGATTAGCAGTAGTTGGGGGCAACATTTCCCTACGATGACTGATCGTTCTCGATTCTCTTTCATTTCCATTTGCGCAAATTATTTTTCTTTGTAATCGCTTCGCTTGTCTTGGGTTGCCAAAGACGTGTACGCCCGAGCCCGAGTATCTGTATCTTGTGGGTGCTGGGCGCTTATTGCTTATTGCTCATTGGGTCACAGTCACATGAGTCATGGGCAGCGATTCTTTTGTAGATACCCGTACAGTATTTCTTTTTTTTTTTCCGCCAGCTGCCGGTTGCGAAAAATTTCGTTTGTTGTGTTTTGTTGGCTTGTAATTGGAATTGCTTTTTTTATTCGTCCGGAGACAATGACCGCTTTGAGAGACGCCCCCGGCGAATGGAGAAAGGAAACCCTTGAGAGTGGGCTTCCAAATGGAAAAGACGAGGATTAGGATATTGAATTCATCTGTTGGAATCGCATGGGAAGATCTGCCTGAAGAACTTCCTGTTTTGCTTACATTATCAGGGTGGTTTGCGGATATCTGTGAAGGGATTGCCAGTTTGGAGAAACAGGTGGCTGACCTTGCTTAACATTGTCAATATTTAGAAAAGATTAGCTCAGCTAAAGAAGAAGATAGGGGTAGCTTGTTAGACATAAGTAAAAAGTTTAATATTTTCGGTGAACTCTTTAAGATTTAAAATATGTATTCTGAGCTTACATTTTGCATAGCATTGGCTATTCATGTCTTTATTGTTATATTATTATTATAGCTCTCTCAGATTCCGTCTTAAATTATGTCTGATTTCCGGATTTTGAAAAACAAATAATTGCAAGCGAATAGGCTTATATTAATTCCCTTCTTTCTGTTATTACAGTAGTAAAGTTTTTGACATTTTGCATTAATTAATGCATTAATGGCCTAAAAAAGTGTCTTAAAACTTATTATTCTGCACGCAGAAAAAAGCTCGAAAACTAGAAACAAATATATTTTATAACACATTAGGTTCTTAATTTTTTTCGAAACCATTTTTGTTTTTTGATCACTCATTTGTGTAAAAATACAACGCTTTATACCCCTATTCTTTATAACCATTTATCCATAAAAGCAGAAAAATGATCACAAAATAAAAGGTGCCAATTTTTTTATAAAATATTCTTGCATAACTCTCAAAACGAGTTATATAAATCTCTTGGTCTTATAAATTGACAGCCACAAATGTATAAAAAGGCTACTGCGAAACATATTTCGAATGATTCAGCCTTACAACAATACATATTTCTTTTATCCGTAATCAAAACAATAGAAAAAATTTCCATTACTCAACCCAAGGAGTCCCAGCGTTTTCTTTTCTCTACATAAGTCGTACCGCCTCTCAGGGCGTTGCAATTAAATTCCCGGGCGATGACATGTCACGGCAATCGGCGATGGAATCCGTCAAGTGTCAGCGGCGGTAAAAAGAACCGACGGACCGCTTACAAATCAGCTCCGATGTGGCTGGGTCCCTTGCTCGACGCTGAGCATAAACCTCAAATAAGTTGAATAAGTTGCCATTGTTCTTAATTATAACGCGTTGTCATGTGAGCTTGCCATTCATTCATTCGTTCATTCCCGCACTCAATTCAGTCGACCATCCATACAGCCATATAGCCATACAGCCATCCAGCGATCCATCTCAGCTGTTCTTTACGGCTTGACGCCTAATAAAAATTAATTTAATAATCTCCAACTGTGTGGGAACGAGACGGGCTGTAGGGACTGACAGAGAGAGAAAGAGAGAGAGCGAGATAGTGCGGGTGAGCAGTTAACGCTTATGTAAACAGAGCCACCGAGGATGTGTGGATATCGCCTCGTATCTGCTGTGCAAAACATATTAATTAGCATTTCCAATTTCGTATGCATATCTCTGGCAACTATCTCGTGATGCAACGCTGCACACACAAACGACCTCGCCCGTCTTAACCCCCTGAAACCCCCCGACTGGGGCCCCGAATAGCCCCCTTTGGCCCACGGACGCATTCGCGACGGTCAGCAGAGTTTTTTCCATTCGGTCTCCTCACTTTTTGCAGCCACTAAAGAACTTTGGCATTGCGTCTGGGCGACTTAACGAGAGCGTAAAAGCGAAAACATCAAAATAAATAGCTCAAAAAATTAACAAGACAGCGTCAGCAGCGACGGCGACGTCAGCGTTTCGTTTTGATACCCTTTGATTTGGATAGGAGATGGGGTGTTATGTAACCACGATCACTTGATCTTAAAATGTGTTTATTAAAATACACCTTTGCACACTCTTCGATAAAGTTACCAAATAGTTCAAGAATGTAAAGACAATTTATTTTATTTTATTTGAAAGCAATTTGTGTAAAAAAAACTGCAAAGCACAAGGGACAACAAAAAACATTTTCTTTACCTCAAACATAACTTAGGTATTCCCCTTTTTAATTTACTTCGCTAATATATTCAACTAAAAATAATTTATCACGTCATGTTAATTTTTGTTCTTCTATTTTTTCTTTATTTGTTTAAAGTTTTTAAATTTAATATTAGGCGCCAACAAAATTTTTGTACTTTACAAAACATTTAAAAAAAATAATTTTGCAAATAGAAGTTCATAATGATACACTAATATATGAATTATTCAAGTCTTTTAAGCTTTAGTAAGCAAACAACTACGAAATAATTTTTTTTTTTGATTGTACATATGATATTACTTTTTAGCATATAAAGTGACTTGTAACCCTTTTTGTTTAATTGTAATTAGGCATTCATTGTCCTCGTTTCCGGTCGTTCTAGGGTAACGAAAAGTCCTTGTCCCATGGAACCCTATAACAAAATACAATAAAAGCTTGTTAATAAGTATCTGCTGGTCGGAAAAGTGTTCGTTTCTTGGCCTACTGTTGTTGCCGACTGAACCTGGGTCTGGGTTTGGGTCTGGAAGTAAAGCTGCGACTGAGGCCGTGGACCCATGGACAAGCGGACCGAGGCGAACCGAGGGGTTAGGTCTTGAGTGAGCCGAACTGACTGACAGACAGCCGCCGCGTTGTGGCAACTAATCGAAACGCGTTGCAGCTGCCTCGTTCGAGTTTTCGCAGTCAAAGTGGTTGCCCAAGTTGTTGCACGACACACACACGTGAAGTAAACATTCGAGAGCCGAGAGCCAAGAGCTTATAGATATTTTTAGGCGCGAGTGTTTACCTACAACGCTCTCGAAAAACTTGGCAGCACGACAGGCTCCGGCGAAGGTAGAGGGACTGGGGATCGGATCGGATCGACTTTTGCGTTCCGACTGGACGCACATCAGAAAGGCCATAGACGACGACGTCAGGAGACATGGACATGGACAAACGACAACAGCAGCAAACACACACGCAACATCCACATCCACATCCACAGTGAGGTCCAATTGTATTGTGCCCGGGGCCCGACGAATTGAAAGGATATACCATACATCTACCAGCTACTTCTACGCAATGCAAAGAGGATGGCAGTCGGTAGTCGGTAGTCGGTAGTCGGCCAGACGAGCTCTATATAATTTGATGAACAAACAAGGGACAGGCAGACAACCTTGGACCGAGACATGCCCCGAACTCAACTCCCCAACTAATCATCTACATATATGCACTGGGAAAAAATGTCCATTGCTAACAAAAGTTAAAAATGTGCACTTTTATATAATTACAAAAGACGTTTCTTAATTCAAAAATCGTGAACAAATCTGATATGCAAACTTATTTTCAAGTTTTCTAAATCATTATTATTATAATAATAAATAAATAATAATAGTAATAAATATTATATTTATAATAATTAGATTCTCTCAATTTAAAAATGCCTTACAAAATCCAGTAATTTTATACATATATTCCTGGAGTGTAGAAAAAACTTGGTACTTAAAACAATTTTTTCAGTTAGAAGTTAAATAAGTTATACAATTTTTGTTTAATAATTGCATAAAAGAAAGGTCGCTTAATCAAAGGATATTAACTACATACATACACTAAAATATTTAAATAGAGAACGCCTTTTCAATCTCTCAATGAAAACCCTTAACTCTTTTCCAGAGTGTACGAATGCAAACTAGCCTTAAAGACTCGCCCTGCCTTTGGCCAACCCAGTTCATAATAATAATAAAAAGAAACTACTTAAGTCCATCCAAATGGGCCTACAATTGACTCGATCTGACTGGGCTGGGCTACAGAGCGATTCGAATTAGCATAAGCAGACCAAAGTTGATTCATGCAATCCAGTGGAATTAGTCAAATTATAACTCAACTGATTTTAATGGTGACCGGCAAATGACAGCCGTCTTCGAGTTCCGCAGCAATATTTCTGCTGGCCATTCATAAGTTTTCGCCATTTGCGACTCGTGCTTCAAAAAAATAAAGAAAAAGAAAAAAGAAAAGGAAGTTGAATCGCAGGGCGGGGAGAACAATGGCAAAAATTTGGCTTCTGTTGGACTGTGGACTGGAATTAGTCTCGGGTGACTATAAATAAAGCTCATTTTATTCAATTAGGTGGAATGGAATCGTACCACAGGCCAAAAAAGTTTTTTTTATAGTTAGACGAATTCAATAGATTGGTTGCTGTCTATAGAAGTTCTGAAACTAATCTCCTTTAAAGAACATAAGCTTACTTAGATGTCGTTAAAATAGTGAAGTGAAATAGTGAAAGAAAAAATGCATGTTTTATATAGACGAATTCAAAAAAATTGTCATAAAGACTAGACTATTTTTACATGATTTTTAAACTATTGGGTATGAACAATTTTTCAATAAGATGAGTATTTCAATTATACCACGAAATAAAACTAATGTGGCTTTAAAGCTAGGATAGTATCAATCCAATAAACTAAATTAAAATTAAACTTAAGTTAAATACTCTTTGGTATAGAAAGTTGCATTTCTAAAGTATAGGGGTTATATTGTTTAGTATTGACTTAATACTTAAACTTTAATACTGTCAATAGTTTAGTGTCAAGACACCTTATTAAAAATAAAGTTTCATTTTTTTTGGGTGTATTTATGTAGCATAATTTATTTTACACTTATGTACTTCTCATAAGATTTACAATTCTAGCTATATTTTCTAGTCCCTAGAAAACAATGAAACTAAATGTTAATGATATATTATGCTCCTTTATTTCAATTAAATATTTTTTTCTCTAAGAATTTCCATTACAGGTGAACCCAACGGAGTGATCTTCTTACGCCACATTCCTTTCCAACTAAAATATTCAAACGATATACAAAAGTATCTTTTAATTTATCGATTTCAATGGCACCCAGTATCGAAAAGTGGAAAATAAACCTAATCTTACAACATTTAAATACAAATTTGAACAGAGATTTCTCATTATCAATTTGAAAGCGCTCTCCCCCGAATAAATGAAAACCGATTCGAATTCCAAGCCGCTCTATCTAATCCCATAAACCAGGTTATCTCCCACCTACTTTGGATAAGACAAGGCAGAGGCCACTTTTATTAATGCCCGGCCCAGATGCAGCACTATATCTTCACTAATATGTCATTTATTTGCAACTAAGTGCAATTAAAAGGCCCGAAAGACAAAAGAGCGTCAAGTCTATTGTGGGAGATTCGATTCGGATCCCAAACCCACGAAAAGACCGAGACAATCACCTGGAATCACATTTTAAAGTCGATTTCGAAGACTACTTGATGAGTGGTCAAAGTGAGGCGAGATTGGGATCAGCCTTGGATATCCGAGAGATTAAATTACCATGTTTCGTCTAGATCTGAAGTTTCTCCTCCGGTGCTGTTGATGTCGAAGACGAAGTCGATGTTGCTGTTGCTGGTGGGTTGCTAATTAAAAGCGAGTAAAACTCAAACGAAATAAAATAAATTCCCCCCATGGGCTGGAATGGAGAAAAGGGTAATAATTTCACAGACATTTCACATAAATAACATCAATCGAGAGCGCAGGCGACTCCAACGAACTTCTTCTAGGAATCCGAGTCTCTGGGCCCACAAAGCAAACGTTTTTCTAGTTTTTTTCGTTTTTTTTTTTTTTTGGTTGTGAGGAGTGGAAACATCATTAACATGTCGTAGATACGCGATGAGATTTCGTTGTTCGTTTTTCGGGTGTTGTAGGAGAGAAAAAGAAGATTCCTTTCCTTTATTTTGTTTTATATCTAACTGATTAACAATCGACGGGTATTGTTGCTGCTCCTATCAGTCAGTCGAGGCGTTAAGGCCGAAACGTTGAGTGAGGTTGCCCCGTAGGCCCGCTCGTATATCTCGATCGCCGTTCGATCGCCGATCGCCGAACGCTGAACGCCGAACGCTGAACGCCGTCATCATCATCAGCTCGATCTCTCTGCGCGTTCCGTGTGAAGCTGCATCGGCTGGAGTTATATTTCTCCGTTTTTTTTCCCCTCTTTATTTTTGGTTTTGTTTGGTGAGGCAACAGGTTAACACGCCAGGTTAAACTGACCCGGGGAGACCGCAAAACTGTTGCCTTGGCCCGAACATTTTTGATTGCTTTTTTAATGTTTCCAATTTATCCGAATCATTGTTGTTTTATAGTCCGCCACGAGAGTCCATAATTTAGCCAGAAGAACCGAAGATTCCGAGTCAGAACATGAAAAAAATGTTCTTAAGAAAAATTACAAAGTAAATAGCAAGTTCTTCGACTCCGGCCGCCTTCAGATGTCATAAAGTCAAAACGCTTTTGTCGGCATCATCATGCCGCGACTCGTTCCCATTGATTTCTGTTACGCACTGTGGCAATGTTTTTAATTAGACAGTTTTGATGTTTGCGTCAATTGTCAATTGGCCAGAGCCAGAGCCAGAACCCGAGCCAGATCAAACCAACAAAGGCACAGGAGCCGAGGATCCTTTTACAAGTCCCGGCTTAGACGCCTGGGCCAAAAAAGGCGACGACGTTGTCGCCAACTTTGGCCAACAAATCTGTGTCAAGGCATGGGGCAACATGCAACATTCAGCTGGATGTTGCTGCTGTTTCTGATGTTGCTGCTGCTGCTGTTGCTGCTGCTGCTGCCGGGCGGATGATCTGAAGCGCGACAAGTGATTGCCATCAGTTGTCAGGCCGCTATCGTTGATCACAATGTCAACAGCAGCAGCAGCAACTGCAACAGCAACAACAGCAGCAGCAGCAACTGCAACAACAGCAACAACAACAACAACAGGCAGACAGTCAGACTGGCGACGGCGTATTCCCGTGGGGAGCTGCATTTAAAAGGCATTTAAGCCACAAAATCTCAAGCAGCAACAGTAGCTGCAGCTCCACCAGCAACAATTACTGCAAGTAGGGGAGATCATTTAAGACTGTGATGAACTACGCAGAGTCTTCCAATACCCTACAAAATATAAATGTTATAAAATATGTTTTCAATTTTCATTTAAATTAATTTTATGTAAACAAAAACTGTTTGATAATTGAAATTGTTTACAATATTATCCAAACATCTCGGTTAATTACCTATGAGTCTAAAAACCTTTCTTAAATCAATTTAAAATGTTTAAGGACTGTTATAAATAATCTTACCCACATGAATAACAGCCCTTTCATTTGTGCAACCCATAAAAACTCGTTTTTGACTACTTAATGGTATCAGAAAATTGTCCAAAATATTTATAACATATTATAAACCAATAAACTATATTGCCAGTTTTCATTTATGCTAATTGAAGAGCGAGGGAAACTCATCCCGAGCCAAACCCAATTATAAAGTGTCCGTGCCCGGTGGAGCAAGGGACAAAAAAAAACACTAAAAACAAAAAATGTGGACCACAATAAAGCTGAGCCGCCAGCGGACTACTGCACCACCGCAGTAGCCACTGCAGCAGCTGGGAGCCAACTTTCGTGACATGACAATTTCGATGACGATGATGATGAGCTGAGCTTAGCTGAACCCAGCCACCAGCTTGGCGCGATCAAGATCAAGGGGCTGTAGCCAGGCGTCCAGCCTTGGGTTGGCTTTAATGCACTGAGAAAAATAATCACCTAGAGGATTTAAAGTTACAAAATGTACTTAATAATCAATAAATTTATTCAAATAATATAGTTTTGATAGATATTTGATAGTCAATGTACTGTTATATATACATAAACTATGATTAATATGTTAAACCAAAGATATTACATTTTTCAAGGTAAACCATTAAAAATTAATAAGCAATTTGTATTTACTGTTATGATAGTAAAAAAACCAATTTCATTTTTGAATTGAAACTTTCTTGTAAGAGCAACAAATCTTGTGATTACATATTTCCCATTTAATTATTACCCTATAAATCTTAATCATAATTATAAATTATTTTTTATTGTGTTGCTGGTGCTGTGGCCGGTGTTGTTGGTGTTGCTGCTGCCGCTGCAGCATGATGATGTTGTCGGTTGACAGTGACGATGATGATGACGACGAGGCACTGAGACTGCGACTGAGACTGAGACTGAAACGCAGACGACGCACGTTGACGATATGATAGACGCACTCATCACATCAGATCACATCGCATCGCATCGCATCACATCACATCAGGCCGTGGACGTCGCCTTGATTGTCACATCGTTCCGTCGTCATCGTCGCATCGCTACCGAATTGGATGGATCCGATCCGATGGGATGGGATGGGATCGGATCGGATCGGCATGCGGCCACTGAAAATTGCAATTTGCCGTCATTTTGTAATGAGGGAGCGCCGCTAACCGCCAACCGCCAACCGCCAACCTCCAGTCTCGTCGTCGTCGTTCAACAAAATTATGGCAAATTGTTTATGGGGTGTTTAAATGGCCCTGCAACAGAAATGTTGCTGCTGCTTTTGCTTTTGCTGTTGCTTTTGCTTTCGCAGTTGCCTTGACTTTGAGACTATAATTTTATTTGTAAATAAATTCATGTGGAAAACCAACAGAGGTTAGGCCACGGAACCGCCTAAGAGTGAGATAAACAGAGGAGGTTCCCTGGTCATTAATCATTTGCTTACTGTCGCTCCCTCTACTCAACTCAACTCAACTCAACTCAACTCAACTGGCGATATCGTGCGTGTGTGTGTTTAACTAACTCATTATGAGGCAGGAATCCCTAACATGCAATTAAATAACGTGGGTCTAATCCTAATGAGACGACAGGCACTATGTCATGTAGTTGTTCTCGCTGCTTTCCATGCAACATTTGCGTTTGCGTTTGCGTTTGCGTTTGCGCATGCGCATTTCCCAACTCAGTTCTCCTATTCTCCGATTCTCTGGGGCCTTCTCTCGGGAGAACAGAAAGAACCCTTCACGCATGAGTGAAAGCTGCGATTCGTTTACGGGGGGAAGGGGGAAAGGGGAACGGAAAGCGGTTCGGAAAATAGTGGAAAACGAACCACCGACCAAAAGCAAACACGTGTTCCAGGCCAATTGCAATGGGCATGACTGTTCTAGCAAGATTTGGGCTGTCAGAGGCCCTAAAGGAAAAATTAATCATATTTGATTCCGAGCCAGAACTATGCGGCCGAATTCTTGTGGGCTGTTCCGGGAAAGATATGTCTGTGTGATCTGATCATTAGAGCAATCTTTTTGGGGAGCCGGAGGAAGTGGAGAATCGAGTTTCTCGAACACCTCTGGGGGAGCTTAGGAACGAATATTGAAAGATCAGTGGATCTTCGCTTGATTAATTAGCCACTTTTAACTAGGGAAAGGTCTTGATCGATTTGACTGAGCACAGCTTAATTGTTGTTGATATTCAGGAAACCAAAGCTAACGGAAAGTAAACAGATTACGATGGGCAAGATCCTCTTAGTTTTCTTGTTCTTTGGAATAATACGGATTACTGCTATACGTATACTTTTGGTAACCAGCGTTGTTTACAAATATCTGAGATAAATACTTATTTAAAATGTCGAATTTATTAAGGATTTGGTATATTATTATTCAATTTCTTGTCTAATGTAATAATTGAGCTGAATACTATACTTTGAACGGTTGAAAATGTCTCCTTCACAACTTTCAAATTTTGACTGAAATTATAAAACGATCTGGAAGGGTAAAAAATAGAGATTTATATAACACGATCTAATAAAAATACGAAAAATGCCTGCTGTAAATTAGAAAACATTTTATTTTCAAGTTTTATTTAACTTTATTTAATCTTGTATTGACTCATCAATGCCTATATTCAAATAAAATAACTACAGGCAATGTTAGGTTTCAAAGAACAATGCTTTTATTTACAACACCATTTGAGTAATCCTAAAAACAAAGTAGATATAAGTGGTAGCTTTTGCTCTTTTACAGATTAGCTCTGTTGTCTAAAATCTCTGGTCCTTTCCCAATACCTTATTCCGATCATAACATCCTACTAAATATGTAGTCTTCACCTTTATGACACACATAAAGCCAAGCAACCAATATCTTCGTTGATCCTCTACTGATCACCTCGGTCTGGGGATTTTATACACCCCTGCAGGTACTAAGATAAACCCTTGCCGACCTTGCTTTAACTGTTTGTTGACTTTAACCCACCGCTGACCAAGGGTCTGTTTTGCATGGATCATTTCTGTGGAAGATATCATTGCGCATTGTCTGCCAACGTAATTGGGCCAGCGTTAAAGTCCCGGGAATAATCCCATGATCCCGAAGCTGATCCTGTGATTCACAGCCCTACGCTGGATTCCTGGGTAACTAATGATCCGCGGGCGGAGCGACGGCGAATTCCCTGGAAGATCTTTTACGATCAGCACCCAACCTTCGCCACACAACTCTAATTGCTTCGGAAGGAGGAGAACCCAAACCGAACCAGAACCAGAAACCGAATAGAGAGAAACCAAAGGGTCGTAAACATTACAACCGCAGGATTTTCTCTGTCAGCGCAACCATTAATCCCGGCGATCGCTGGGTTCCAGTTTGGTTCTGGCTCTGATTCTTTTCTTAACTGCTTGACAACGCCCTTGTAAAGTGTTCTTTTTGTTTTGTTTGGGTCCAGTGATGCAACTTTGGCCCTTTTCATAGCATGCTATTACATTTTGAATTGGTATAATTCTGAAGTGAAATAATTGGTTTTCAAAAACAGTGTTTTTGTTAATATTATATACAAATAGTTTTTAATTTTACACGAAGAAAGCATTATTACTTTGCGTTTACATATATAAGAATCTGTTAAATTGGAAGAAAATTCAACTTGTTTTTACAAAATGGTTTTTAATAGCAATACAGAATATGTTTTACAATTACAATTAAAAGATCTAAAAATAATGATATTGCAACACATTTAACAAACATAAGATATTTAATATTGGTAATAAAGAATATTCCACGATAGTAAAATGATAAACAGTGACAAAATAAATATATAAACAAATACTAATCTTGTACATATATATATATATATATATATATATATATATATATATATAGTATTTTAAAACTTTTAGCTCAAGCATTATATTCTAAATAGTAAATGAATAAACGAATACAAGAATAAAATGCTTAAAAAGTAATTTGAAATGAAACCACATTTTTTTTGATTACTTGTTATATTATTCTTTTTAGGTTTAATATTTTAATCGACCTGTCCCGCTTTTTAAATAGGCCTCTGCCATCACTGTTTGGGACCCCAATAATTGATGCAGGCCGGTACGATTGTAAATGGGCCTTCTCTTTCGGCGGTTAGGCTCTAATAATTCTGTTCATTATGAATTAATTTAATTCGAGATCGGCTGGGGGAAGAAGTGAAAAGGTTGCCCTCGAATTCCCAACGGGTGGGCGCCACGGATTGTGTCAAAGATATGCGACGCATGCGGCGCAAAGTTCCGCCAAATGCACAGTTGGTAGTCGATTCGGATAGGCTCAGTTCAGTTCAGTTTGGTTTGGTTTGGGAATTTGGAATTTTTATATATCATTTCATAACCCATTTTCTACAGGTTTCTGCGGCCGGGCTCCCCTTTGCTCTTTAGTTTTGTGTGAATTTCATATTTCATTTTGTGAAAAAGGTCAAACGCACGCAAAATTCGTTCACCAATCTTTTGCCTGCCCGCAGACAATTTTAATGCTCGACAGAGTGGGGAATTTTCGTTTTGGGGGGCAACGGGGGGCTCTGAAACAAGGCAAAAGTTTATCGCATCCCAGAAACTCGGAAACTCTCAGGCAACGTTGCGTGTTTGGCCGGCTTTGACCCAAAATAAAGTTGGCATTTTGAGTGTTTTATTGCATGGACACAAGTTTCAAGCAATCAACAAAGCGACTGATCAAATGCAAGATCATCCAAATGGGACAGCCAACAACCGAAGTTACTAGGCTCGAGGGTCTTGCGAGGGGGGCCAGTTCAGGGGCTAAGAAATATGTTTATAAACATGCACATTTGGCACGCGATCATCAATTTTTGGTCCGTAACTGCCTCATGCGTACTGTTAAGATACATTTTCTGTGTCTGCATCTCTTGGCCTTCTTCTTCCATTCGGTTAACTTCTTTTCGGGGGCTTCAAACTGCAGTCTGGCGAGAAAAATTGCTTGGGCCAACATGTGATAGATAATGGATATTGATATGTGAAAAATGGGGAGAAAGTCAAGAAGAATTCTTGTCCCGAAAGCAAGTTTCAATTTGCTTTACTCGGGTGGGTTGAAAACGATTATCCGATTAATAGAAAGGAAAAGGCATTGCAATGAAACTTATTCGAAATGAAAGGCAGACTATTAAGGTTTCTAAAAAAAATATATAGGTAAAAAATGCTTTGATTTGTCCCGAACTTAATCATAAAACAAATTACTTTTTTAAAACATTTATTAACAAATATTTTATTGAAATAAGAATTTAATTAATTTAATTAATAATTGTAAGTGTTAGTACATAAAATCTATGTTAAATTCTTAAATAAATCGATTTTTTATTTTAAACTATATGCTATGCTTTAAGTCATGCTTAAACTTTTATTTTAATTAAAATATAAGATTTACTTAATATTTTCTAACAGTCATTTCCAGGTCAATAAACTCATAAAGTTTTTAGGTATTCCAGGAACTACCAAACAATATCTTGAATTTAAATTCGATTTCATGCCTAAATTAATAAATAATAATTTAATATAATAAATATATATAATTATACATATTTTATTGGGATAAGAAATAAAATAATGTTAATTAATTAATTAACACTTCTATTAGGCTATAAAATCAAAGTGGAATACTTAAATAAGTCGATTCCTATTTTAAACAAAATTATGTGCTTTTAGACATTCTTTAACTTTTATTTGTATAAAAAAATATTATTTACTTATTTATTAAATCAAGAACTTATAATATTTATTTACAGCCATTTCCAGGTCAATAAACTCATAAAGTTTTTAAGTATTCCAGCAATTACTAAACAATATCTTGATTTCAAATTAGATTTCATGCCTTAATTCCAGCGATATTTTGTCCAATTCAGAATACCCCGAAATGCATTAGACCATAGATCAGTGCAGAACAAAAGATGGGGAAAAGTTAAAGAACAATTACGATCTCCCCATGCCAGAGATTGTTGATCAGTGTTGATTCCTTACCTTAATTGTTACACAATGATCGGGCTGAATCTCTCCGTGGCTCTTCTGCCGGTTACCCACCAATTATAAAGGCCGATTAGATAACCAGAAAGGTACCCCGCAACCTCCGACCATCGGGATGCCCATCATCATGTTTTATTGTTTTCCCGACAGAGGCTCCAGCTTCAGCTTCAGCTCCAGCTCCCATCCCAGATCCCCGATCCCATGGCTTTAGTCTCGAATGTGGCACTGTTTTTGGAGGTCCCCAAACGACAACGAGAAAACACACCAAAATGTTCAACTCATTCGATGCCATTTAGAGCAACAATAGAGAGCACAAGCCCGGTAAAATGTAAACAGAATCACCGGCTTACGTATATCAATACGAAAATGAGCAATAACCAGGCTGGAAAAAGGCCAAAAACCAAAAAAAAAAAACAAAAAAAAACAGAAAACGAGGGGCAAAAAAAGGCAGACAGCAGAAATTATACTGTGGCCCAATCGACGAGGGAGCCAAGTAAAGTGGGATAGAGGTTCCGAGCGACCTTCTCTTCGGATAAAACAACAAGCATACCCAAATATGCGATCATTACTCATGCGCGATTTCACAATAAATCAACGAGACGTGTTCACAATAATTTTATTCAACTTATTTTCTTGTCGGTTGGTCTGGCCAGCCAGGGTTCGGGTCTCCAGATCTCCTCCAGCTCCAGCTCCGACTGCTCCGACTCCTCCACCACCTCCAGTTTCCCGGCTCCATGGTCTTTCTGTTCTTCTGCGTCGATTGTTATTATCGGCCTCTGTGTGAGTGGCTGGCGGGCGGACCTGTGTTGGTAGGATTACTATATTGGCAGTACTGCGCTGTGCTGTTCTGTGTTGGCCACCAAAAGGAGCGCAGGCTTTCATGTCGTTGGCGGCAACAATGAAACCGTTTTCGCTACGAGCACCGGCAATGTGTTTGCTAAATATGCAAAGCACCAGAACTCGCAATCGCCGGCACAGCCATTCTGGTGGCAGTTGCGAGTTGAGTCGCCGCTGCCAGTTGCTATTGCCCGTTGCCATTATTACACTTTAAACTATTTTGTTTTTTTGGCCTTAGTAAAAACTTTTAGTATTGACAGATTAAATGGTAATATCCCCGGAATCAGGTCACAAACCCCTTTCATAAACTTTTTCATATCTCTTTTATATTTTTCTATCCGTCCAAAAATACATATTTTAGTATTGCATGAAATCTTTTGTGTATAATAATTTTTTTTTAAAAATATTTTTATGTTCCGGGGATTTGTTTAAACTTAAAACTATTAAGCCTAAAACGTTAGAAACTGTTATATATTTGCAGTACGACCGAATTCATTCTGTTATATATTGCCCAATAAATTCATTAATACATCCAGCACCACACACTTGAAAAATTTTCTATTTGGTCTGAAAAATCATTGTCCAAGTCATCAATTAAAATCTAAAAAAAGGCAAAAAAAGAAACAACAAGAAAGGAAGCAAACCTCGGCAAGCCGAAGTTTATCCCATGCAGGTATTGCAAAAAAAAAATATTTTTTCAAACATTTAAATTTTGATTCATATGAGAATTTGTTTAAAAACTTTAAAGCTATAATGATTTTTAACTCAAATATTCGATCGTTCCTATGACAGCTGTTTGATATCGTTTTCCGATTTGAATAAAATTATAAGTGTAATTCTGAATTATTACACCACTACTGTCCGCAAGAATAAAAAGAAGTAGAAAATAAGGAGTTACATGTTTTAAAATTTATTTGGTTGTAATATTTCGATTGTTCCCATGGGAGCTATAAGATAAAGTCGTCCGATTTTAATTAAATTTAAACCGTAATTCTAAAATAATAAAATAAAATAAAAATCACAATATTTAAAAAATCTAGTTTTTGTTTTTTGTTCTAATAATTCCTATGGGAGCTATATGCTCGTTCTTACTTATATACTACCTGCATCAGAAAGACTAGTTTGCGTTGAAACGGACGGACGGACAGAATGATGCTGATCAAGTATATATATATATTTTTTTTTTCTATTGGGCCGGAAAAGTTTTTGTTTAAGTGCATTTCTGGATGCAGTGGCGTTGGCGTCGACTTCGTGATGTGACGCTTCCCACTCCAAGAAAAGGAGGCTCCTTCGCATCGAGCGCCGCCGTCTTTGGGAGGAGTGCAACTATTTTCGTGTCGCGGATCGTGATGAAGTTAGGTGCATGGGCCACGCAAGCCCATCCAATCCAATCCAATCCAATACAATCCCATCCCATCGAGCACTGTGGGCAGCCTGTGGGCCAAGCTAGAGCCACCGAACCCATGGCGACTGATCATTTGCAAATTGTCTGTAGACAGAAGAGGAAGCCACACGATTTAATTGTTACGCACATTGACAGCAGATTCCAGGGGGTGAAGGGCTGAGAACTGGGGGTTTCATTGTCTGGCCCTGGGTTATGAGACCATTGAAAATGCCACCGAATGCAAAAATGGCAAGCTCAATGGGTCAGTTCACTCGCTGCTTAATCAGAATTGCCCTTTTGGCGGGCTGATCTCCAAATTTGGACTACTTGAAGAGGATTGCAAGTAACTAACCAGCTGTGCATATCCCAATGATTTTGTAAAGCGAAATATCATTTAAAACTTTAAAACTGAACTTTAAAGTCAAGAATCACTACTGTATTCGTAGCACTAGATCGAACATACCATTTGTGAGTTTTCTGCATTTTTAGTTCTTGACTTCATTAATATAAAGGTGCTCAAAATGTAACCATATAATAATCACAATCTAAATGCTATTTGAATTATAAAAATATTTTTAAGTTTAATTATTATTTATTTATTTGTATTTAATTTAGTTAACTTGCCATCAATGACTTTGCTTGTCCACTAAAAAGATTTTCATTCACCCTGAACTTCTTTCCAAGACACTATGACTGATTAATGACTGAATCATCAGCAACATTGACATATCGCTATAAGATCACAATCAAGATGTGAACAGTCGCGTGGCTAAATAGTGGATCAAGAGCAATTGTAGATCACTCGAACACAAATAGGAGGATAAGCGATCTCCTAAAAAGAATAGACATCATTACAGAGAGATCTCTAAATGAAATGATCTTGACTCGATCACAACTGAAGTGTTTACAAATAAAGATCACTGGCAATGATCGAGTGTGACAAAGTGACAAAAAGCAAGTGCGACATTGGAAATATTAAGAGATGATCGATCAATTAAGTGCACTAAGTGAACAGAAAACATAGAGAGTGGGTTATGATTTCAGAAGCTGCAACTTGAATAATAAATTATAGTTCTTGGAAACAGAATAAGTAACAAGTGTTTAATTGCCATGAAAGGCAATCATTTGCCTACTGCATTAAAAGTTAATTTTGTTAAGTTTAAGGCACTCTCATCTGAATGATCAGTTTCCTCTCCCCCATTGCAATATGATTTACCCTCATGGAGCTAAAAAAAAAAACATCATTGACGAAACAGGAAAATCTGAAAAAAGCTGAATAATCTGTGAGCGATGTGCGGTATGCGGCACTTGTGTATAGGGCATGAAAGCTTCGTCGTGTCGCATGCTTTGCATTTCGAACATGTTTTATAAATAACGCTTCCCAGACCCTCAAACTGCTCATAGAGGAGCGGGGCTGAAAAGAGAATAAAGTGCGATCTGCTCGTAGTGCGGCTCAAGAACATGGATTTCGTTTTAAAAATCGTGTCTTGTTGGCTGCTTCGCTTTTGCCACAAAACAAAAGGGTAGCAAAAATATGCAGCAGCTCGTGAGGAGCCAAGGGGATCCGGGGCAGAAAGTCCACAATGTAGCACTGATGCCTCAGAACGCAGATCAACTTTTTGGCGTCTGCCCCTCAACCCATCGCATCCAATGCCATCCCATCCGTACCATCCGTTTCATCCATACTATCCAATCCCATCCCATCCCACTGGTTCTTGGCTAATATGCATGCAATCAGCCATGGCAGCTAGTCGACGACGTCGACCACGAAAATATGTTCAGCTTGTAAACGTTTGCCACGCAAAAACCAATAGATCAGGAGTCTCTGGTTGTTCCCGTTCCTCCCTAAAAAAAATGTGAAAGAATTCCCCAGATGGGGCAAGGACTTAGAATTACCCTGTAACCCAAAAGTGAACATTTTTAAGTATTTACTTTCTAAAATCCTTTCTGTTAGATTTAAGACAATAAATAATTTGTTTGTTTTCGACACTTTCAAAAACCACACCTACTAATTTAGTTTATTTAGATGGTCGTTAAAAAACTTTTAGCACTGTAATATTATATCTCTCGTGTTGCATCTAAAGTGCTCAGACTAAGACCTTTCATTATAAGGTAATGGCAAGCCTGTCAATAAACTTTATGGCGTTTGCTGAAAATAAAGTTTGAGTACGTAATTAAAATTCGAATATTTGTTTGAGCAATTTGGTTTAAGCTCGCAGTAATAAATATGTTACTACAAACAATGGAGTGATACAAAAGTTTGCAGCTTGTATTTACCAAAAGCTTGTATTCAAAAGTTGATGGCTCACATTCTCCGTTTGTTTACTTTATTACTGTGTTTTTATTTTAAAATAATTTGAAACTAATCCCACTTTATTTCCTTTCACGTATAAAGTGGACTTACACTCATTTAGAGCTCTATTATTTTAATGGGGCGCCAGGTTTACCGATCCTAAGGCCATATTTTATGGCCCTAGCTCTGAGGCAACCGAAACACACGTTCTTACGTTTTAAATCGATTCAGCTGCTGATCCTGGGAAACACTTGCTATTGTCTCGGAGGAATACTTTATATACCCCTGATACCCTTGGGAAAATGCACCGTCGACTAATATCCCATCCATGGCCAATCGGAGTGCCCATTCCCGTTTTTAGGCTTCTAGCTGGAGGATGACACATATTTTGCTTAACGAATGTCACACAGCACCGATGACGATGACTCTTCCTGGTGTTTGGGGCACGTACAGCGTCGATGTTGCTGCTGGATGTTGTATGTTGCTGTTGCTGTTGCTGTTGGGCATTGCTGTTGCTGCTGTTGCTGTTGTTGCTGTTGCTGCTGTTGCTGCTGTTGCTGCTGCTGCCGTTGTCAGAGGCCTCAACTGCTACTGTCAAAGTCACGTTTTAATGTAACGCTGCCTGCTTGGCTGGGGCTCTGAAATATTGAGATTGAGTTACGAGCAGCCAACAACTTTTGTCAACACGCGAAGCTGCATAAATGCCGCTTAAATGGCATAAAATATGCATATGCAGCGGCCAGTTGCCAGTTGCCAGCCACCAGTTACCAGTTAGCCAAGTTAGCCAAGTTGGCCAAGTTAGTTACTTGGCCAGTTATCGCAGCACCACCACGCTCAACATATTTCAAAGTTACACGACCGGGCAAGGGAAGGCTGAGGTTGAGGGTGAGGGTGAGGACTTTACCTGACACGCCCTTAGTTAGTTAGTCGTCGTCGACTGCGGACTTGAGGACTGGAGGACTGTCTGTCCGTCCATCCAAACTCGACGGCAGCTATGTGGCCAGTTTCCTGTTGTTAGCTGCCGGCGAGCACTCCCCCTTCGCCCGCCCCGGCCCTAAGGAAATTCTTTGTAATTTGCGTTTTTCACACCCATTTGATGTAGCACCAGGTCTTAATCTTAATCCCTGCCACCAAAACGGCTAACTACCTTTGAATTCCGACGGGTCGGAACCCCTGACGGTGACCATCATAAATCGATGGTGTTGGCATGATATGCGATGGCTATTTCGCCGACGATTCCCCTTTGGCCACTGGGAAAAACTGTCATGTTTTTCGCGTTCGTCAGGGCGGAATCCAGAGGGTTTGGCGGCAGCCCTGAGTGAAATGCGATCAGATAGGTACTGCAAGCGGAGTAATTATAAGTGGGAGCGTACTCCCAGATTGATACGTAACCGGGAACAAAATAAATGCGGGCGTAATGAGAGGGTAATGAAAAGAGTTAATTGTTCTTGACTTTTCGAAGTTGTTATGTTTCAGATTAGGAATCAAAAAGAGGTTTCAAGTAAAGAAGGGAAGCGTATTTTTTTTTTTGCCTGTTGAATACGATATCTTTTTAATTAATTCAAATTCATGTTTGTACATGGCTATTATTCTTTTTTATTTATTTATCTGACATCCCAGAACTAAACGTATAACATATTTTATAATGTGCAAGTCACGAAAAGTTTGAAAGAAATAACATAGGCAACAAATTTTCAGCAAATGATTAAGTTAATTGGGAATATTTGAAAATATTTTCGAAAAATAAATCTGATATAAATCACCCCAAATTACTTTTTTTTAAAGTTCACTTGCAGAAACGAACAAAGCGATTTAACTTCTTGTTAAATATTAAGAACCTGGCAAAAATAATTATTTTTAAAATTCTGTTCGACTGTGTGCCCATTTTAGCCAAGTAAGATCGTACAACTTTATTTTCTGTCTGTGTACTTTTTTTGTGATTTAAAAAGCGAACAAAATAACATTAATGCCCACAAAACAACAATGGTAATTTCTGGTTACAGAAACCATTTTTACAGATACCTAAGAAAAACTACATATATGTATAACTACCCTTATCTTGAACGTATATTTTCAGGTCCACAAACATTTATTTACTTCAATGCCCGGAGCTTTGAAGATACATACTCAGATTGGATCTAAATCCAATCACCTTGTACCAATTAAGATCGCCGGGATTAGCCAAGATTACATTTACATTATCGGTCCTTTCTTATTTATGGCGCTGATAAACCTTTAGCCTACTCATATTTTCAGTTAGCAACTCGGGCTATAACCCCCCGCCCCCTTCCGCACCCTTTTTTGACCAGATATCGGGGTATTACCGCCGGGTAATATTCGTACCTGTTGCAGTCTCATCAATTGCTTTGTCAAACCTTGAAGCCTTCGAGCCACTTCGTCGATGGTCGAAAGAGAAAAATGCAAATCAACTTTTCAGCACAGAACAGAAAGCCAAGGCCTGGTTATCAAAGTAATTGCCAATTGCTGATGTTGCTGTTGTTAACTGGTGACTATCCCCATATGCACTCGTCCTCGTACTCGTACTCGTATATGAGGTACAAGTTTATGTCTTGGATCTGGGGATGCGATGAGCCACCAGCCACCAGGCACCAGCCACCACCATTCCACCGCCATATAGCCCGCAGCCTGATAAAACTCAATACTTTTGTGTGTTTATGGCCAATCAGAAATCATGCCCATGCCCACCTTAGCCGCATACAATCCCGTACACTATATGCATAAACCTCGTTGGCTTTTTATTTTTCCATACCTTTCCATAACCCCCCTCCCTCCACCACGTTGCCATGCCCGTCCAAACGAAAACGAGTGTCATTTTTAGCCAATTTCGCTGCAGTTGCGTGGCATGAAAACTCAATGGACTGGACACGAGTCGAGGAGGAGTCCTCTCCATGGGCTAACTTGCCACACCAACAACTACAGCTAAAACTACAGCACCAACTACAACTACAACAAAGAGCTGAGGAAGCAGAAAAAAAGTGCGAACGCGTTAACTACATGGCGTCGCCAATCTTAGCTGGAAAACGTACGACAAGACAAGACAAGCCAATTGCTGGCCCCGGCCCTCGGATCTCGGATCGTTCCGGGATCGGGACGGGTAAGGGTACGGTTACGGAAACGGGCATCGGGATGAGGGCTTAGGAGAAATGCACTCAGAAAAATGTCATTTATTTATACTATATGTATATGGCAACTTTGGGTTCAGAAAATTAACGATCTGCTTGAAAAATATTTAATCTCTGAGGTGTCGCCAAAGGACAAACTTTTTTTTTAATTCAACCAAAAATTTAGATTTCAAGGCGGGTGATATATCTTGTTTCAACAGCGACAATTAGATACCCGTTACCTAGCTAACCAAGTTTAAAATAAATATGCCGAAAAATAGTCGGTTTTTAGGTGCTGCCATCTGCCGAAAAATCTACACTATCTACATTTTTTTACGAGCCATTAGCGATTCGTGGGCGTTAGACCTGGCGTGACCAAATTTAGAAATTCACCATTGATCCTAAACAAAAACATAAGTACTCTTTATAAGGTCAAAAACTCCATCTACCTTCAACGATGCAATAAACCCTTTTACTCTACCATTAACGGGTTAGAAAAACCCATCAAATAAGCTTTATTTGATTTTTATACGTTAGGATATTTTTAAGGTCCTAACAAGTAAGTCTTAAACACAACATTAAATTTAATAGTATATAATAACCTATTACTTTAATAAGGAAAACATATTTGTTTTTAGGAAGTTTATTATTTTGAACCAAAAGTATATATTTTATTCTCGCTCTCACTGAACTAGTTATTACTTCTGACTTTATTTATGTTCGAAACATGGTACGTTTCTTCAAACCATAATTTGTTTGGATAGTAAGGAGTTGTAATCAATGTAACTTATAGGTATGCAGATTTCTGTGCCATTAATGTAGGTGTTGTAGCTGTTTTCGTGTTTTCTTCTTTTTTTTTATGTAACTACCTCAAATTCACAAAATAGAGAAAGGTATGGTATACCCGTTCAAGAGAGTATCGATATGTGCCATAAAAATTGATTTAAAATTGCAAAGTGTGGCCGAGATAAATAGTTAACAATTAAACAATCAAGAATGGACGCAAATGTAATAATTTATTTTTCTGAAAATTCCCGTATGTAGTACTTAAGTTTTCTCTAAGTGCATGAGAGCTGGGAGCGCAGTGAAGCGAACCGCGGTGGACTTCGCTGGGAATGCTAACTGGAGAAGTGGCGGCCTGGAGAACTGCAGAACTGGAGCTAAACCAGGAGGGGATCAGGAGGATTGCACAGTAGCGCCCGCGGCCCAATAAGTGTGTGAAATAAACAATGTGCACACGTTGCCCCCCGCCCCTCAACCCAATCTAAACCCCACCCCTCTTGGAGACCTACGTCCATGTGTTGGCTTGTATGTACATTTTTGTGCTCGACGAGACAACAGCAGCAGCAACAACAAAAAGCCGAGGAAAAATAAATAAATAAATTGCAGCATTGGCAGCATATTTTTACACTTCTTCTTGGCTTTGCACCCAAAAAGCCCACGGCCCATGGTCAAGTCAAGGATAGTATAGGTAAAGTATAGTATGGAATACCTGATCGGAAGGATGGAGATGGAGCTACGATGACGAAGACGAAGACGAAGGAGAACGCAAAGCAACGCACTTTTAATAAGCAATGGCAAATGGGTTAAATGGGGTATAATTAGACGGACAGCGAGTTGGTAACATTTGCCAGGGGGACTAAACACGAAAATAATACTCAATGATATTTATGCTATTATGGTATGGCATCATTCAGGAGTTCTTAAGACAGTTGGAGCGTTCAGACGCAATTAAATCATAAAAGTAATATGAGTTAAGTAAGTAATAAAATGTACAACACCATATATGCAAGTATTTTGCCCTTTTAACTGTTTTATAGACATTATAAAGTCATTGGTTTACCATATATTATATATATTATATACCATATACATATCTGTTCACATAAGAACTAATTAGCATTTTAAACATGCAGTGTTAAAATTTTTTTTTTATAAATTTTAAGACTTTAAAACTATTTAGTTGTTAATTATAAAGCCCAACTTAATACATGATTATATAGATTAATTAATTACATAATTTAAGAAAGTGTCTAATGGAAGGAAACAATTTAAATTGGACTTACACAAAAGTTTTTGAGTCAAATAATGGTTTTTGTTACTTTCCTTACTTTAATTGGCTTGAACATAACTTGGTGGCGTTAAGACATATTTTTACTTTAGCAATTAAATATAGTTTAATTATGATTAGGAATGGGTATCACCGCGTTCGATTCCGAGAAGTATCAACCCCAACCGCCGTGGGTTATTTTTGCACATCGTTTATGTGGCCCCGAAGCATACCTAGGCGGCAGCCTCCCCATTCCCTTTGGATCCAACACGATCTCCATCTACATCTGCGGTCGCCGACTGTCAGCGCTCCACTTGTGGCGTCAGAGGAGCCCGATCCCGATCCCAATCCCAATTCGGACCCAAGACTGGACTCCAGTCATCATCAGTGGGCCTGCCCTTCGGTTGATATTTATTTTTTGCTGTTTGGGCTGATTAAAACTGAGAAATCCAATTTATTTCAAAATTTATTGTGTCTCACACGCGCTGGGACGTTCAGGAATTGAAAAATATCAATAAAGGCATATGAATTGTTACCCAATAATAAATCAAGTCCGCCAGTCGCCCAGTCCCCCAGCAAGACAAACAAATATTCCTTTTATTGTTTATATATGTGTATAAAACAGGATGAAAAGAAAGACTGCCCCCTTCTCTGTCCGGCTCATCCCCGATGTCTGTGGCATTTTTCGCACCGAGCTCAATGAGAAATATTTCAATGTGAAAATCACCGAAAAAACGGGGAAAAAGGGAAAAAACGTGAGCAGGCTCCCCAGGTTATGCGGCCCGTGATCATCATTTCATTTCAATTCGCTGTACCAACTGGAAGACGGCAATTTTCTAAGAAAGACGAAGCGCATACCAAGGAGCCAAACGATTCGAGATTGGCTCCAACTTGGTGTTTCAGAAATATGTGCAAACAATTACGTGCTTCAGAGAACGAGAACGAGAACGAGATCTTCCCTTCTGGATCGCCTCGTCGGCCATCCGTCTGTCTGTCTGTCTGTTTGTATTTTTTCTCTGATTTTCGTCAATTAGAATGAGCTGCTCCTTAAAGGAAGCTGTGAATGTGCGAAGATTTCTTTTACACAAGTATATTCTTGGCCCGGCTTGGGCTTCTTTTTTTGGAAGCCCTGAAACCATCAACGGCAGCTAAAATTAATATACCCGCGATAACTCAACATCAACATGATGCCGGGGCCATGGAGATGGGATACACACATAAAAAAACATAGTTCTTTGTTGCTCAAATAATAGTTTCATTATTTTTTTTTATTTATCTAATTCAGAAAACCCGTTAACAAAACAGCTGAGTTTTAAAAAATGCCTGTTCGTTTAACAGTTGGAAATTGTAAAATGTACTATTTTTAACTTTAAGACATATTTTCCGTTGTAAAGATCTATCACGATTATATAAATAAATAATATAACATCATTTCCTTTGTTTGTTGGCGACCTTTCAGTTTATTCTATTAGGTTAGGGGTTTATTTTTGGTAATATTAAAACCAGAAGTTTTTTATTATAAGCACCTAAAATAACATTATTTTTTTTTACCCTATTTTTGTTAAAAACAATAGGTTCAAAAATTCATTAAGAATTTAAACATATTTGTAAAACATACTTATTTAAATACTTAAAATATTGATGTCAACAACGTTCGAATTGGTAAGAAAAACTATATTAATATAAATAAAAAAATTTGAAAAAAGATTGGCAAGAAATAAGGTTAAGGTCGTCTTGAAATGTTAAAGCAGAAACATAGATTTGTAAAACTCTCTATATTTTTTGGATACATTAATATAGTTTAATAAACACTTTCCGAATTTCAGTCGGATTTAAATTGAATGTTTAAACAGAAACACAGATTTGAAAAGTCATTATCTGCTCTATAATTTTTGGGTGTTTTGAAGTTAGTAGATCTAAAACTCCATTTGACAGTTAAATGGATTTTTGTAGAAACTTATAAGTACTCAAGACAGGTCTTAAAAATAGAATTTGTTTTAAAATTTATATAATATTTTTTTTGAGTGCTGGCCTCCCATTGGCCCCCGCCATAGCCCCTAACCAAGCTTCTTTTGCAAATTTCTGCCCCACGTTCCAACATCCTGTTTCGTGCCGTTCATCTTGTCTCTCCAATTGTTGGGCCCGTCTCTTTGCTGCTTTTGATATTGTTGATGTTGTTGGTGTTGTTGTTACTGTTGTTGTTGCTGTTGTTGGCAGCTAGTTAAGCAGTTTCGCGTAAACGTTTTTCCAATATGAGTTTCGGGGGAACGAAAAGAGGGGATCTCGAGCTGTTGGCTGGCTGGCCTGTGTGTTTAGGCTGTCTACAGGGTTGTTATTTTAAAATTAGCACTTTGATTTAAGTTGTCTACACTCTTGGCGGCCCGTCTCTAGTTGGCCAAAAGCCTCGAGACCTGGCTCAAACTGAAAACTGAAAACTGAAAACTCCGAAGCTACAGCTGCATTTGGCCAAGGTGTTGAACAGCTGAGTGAAGGGTAAGGGAAAGGGTGCTGGGACTGCAGCTCCAACTTGATTGCCGCCACAAAAGGTTGAAGGTTAGGGCAAGATAAACTGTTGTTGATGGTGCCCAGAAAGCCATTATCCACATATCATCGCCGGATGATTTCAGATGTGTTGCAATGTGCGGGGGATCGCATCGGGTCGGATTGTTATAGGAATTGGATAGGAATATCCCACCGCCCGATGATTATGCTGATGGCTCGGACAGTTCCTGGGAGTCGAAATGCCACAAGATGATGGCCAGTTGAATGATTTCGGCTGTGGCATTCGTTTCCTGGTTCCCGATATATTAGTCATTGCTCCCCCTATTATTTTTTATCCGGCATCGTAACATGAGCAGCGGATCTTGGTTATTTATTTTATTATATCTCATGGGGCGCACTATAAACTTCACACCTGTTATGGCCGGGATTTGTAGTTTTCAAACGCGCGAAGTTAAATTTGTTTGGCCATTATCTGAAAATTGTAAAAAGTTTATTTAGTTAAAGTTTAGTTTTAATGCCGATTTCTTTTTAAATTTATCACCGTTTGCAAACAATTGTTGTACAAATATTCTTAGAATTTGTACGCCCTGCTGGGTATTAATTATTCAAGTTTTCGTTTAGCAAATAAAATGTTTTTTTTTTTTCATATCTTAGTTAAACAGAATTAAGAAAAAAGATCTATTGTCAAGATAAAATAAATAAAAAATTTAATAATATTTTTTTATTAAAGGCATATCAAGTAATCATTGTTATTATATAAAATTATTGAAAATATTATTTTCTTAAGCAGGGAGACTTAACGATTTTAAAATGTTTCAACAATGTGACGAACATTTATATTTATTTTATGTACTCACTATTATTTAACTACCCATTTTCTATATGCGTCCAACCAATTATTTCAACTAAAGTCATGCAAAAATAACCTTAGAATCAAGCAACATTTTCTATAGTCTCCATTATTGAAAGCGTGTTAAGTAAGCATTGTTATATATAAGACTTATTAAAATTTTATTTTTTTAAGCAGCGAGACTTAACGATTTTAGAATTGTCCAACAATGTGAAAAATATTTCTATATCCTTATGTACTCACCTATACTTAACTGCTCATTTTCTATATGCGTTCAACCGATTATTTTAACTAGGGTCATTCAAAAATCACCATACAATAAAGCAACATTTTGCGTAGTCTCCATTATCAGTGCAACTTCCGAGTCGATGTACGCACATTGTCGAGACCGCTATACCATTGAGTTGATTAACCCAGAGGCATGTCTCCCCATTGGGTCGTTGCCGATTCTTGGGGGGAAGGGGTTTTGGCCAGGTGAAGCCAGGTGAGAAAGAGCACGTCGCTCCGTTCTGAGGCGCCAGCGAAAAGCGATGAAAGAACCCCATCTGCCGCAATTACGGCGATGAGGTTCTGAGCCGAGCGTCACGTCTCCGGTTCTAGGCCTCGAGATCGCCGGTAGAGATGGAGATCGCTGATCGAGCTGAAGATGAAGATGGAGATCGAGATGTGGTCGCAGTTGCTAATCAACTCGTTTATCGGACCCAGACTCGCCAGCGTAATCAATCATTGGCCAGATATACAAGCGTGTGGATCGAGCTTATCTGATCCGTAGTTGGGACGTTCGTCTGGCACGTAAATCGCTTCCGGCGGACTCTGAAACTGCCTCTTATCATGGGCCTAATTAAAATCATTAAAATCGTCTTAATCCTGCAGACAATCTTCTATGGCTCGACCTTACTATGCTGATTTCTTTAATGCAATATTTAACGATTAAACTTATTTGAATGTTCACTGATAAAAAAAGGATTAGTAAAAAGTTCAAAATTTTTTACTTAATTTTTATATAAAGAATTGATTTATTATTGTAAATACAATGCATATTAAATTGCATTTAATAATTTAATTAATGATGAAAATATTGAATTGAATATAATTCCAACTTGATTTAAATACATTTTATTTTAATTGAATATGGCTTAAACTTAAATTAAATTTGCAAATATAAAATTCAATTACGAAACTAATCAAATGAATTATTTAAGAAAATTTTAAAGTTTTCATATATAAAATAATTCAAAATTCAAGGGAAAATATTTAAATTAAGTACAAAATATTTGGATTTTTTAATTTTTTTTTACCAGTGATAAAACTCTACAACGAATACTAAAAGCATAGTTAAATAAATCATTCACATTTTTACTATCTTAATTATTTAAATTAAATTTTTAATTCCATCTAAAAATCATATATCAAAAAGTTTAAAGAATACTGAAAATTTTATTGCTAATTTAAGTTTTCCGATATAAGATATATACATAATCTTTCTTTATTTTTTTTATGTAAACCAAATAGTCGGACTAGGAAAGTTTGACTGTAAAATAAAATGATTCCAAATGAAATGACGAGAACTGCCGATGGCCATTAAAATGCATTCAAATCGGAACACATTTCACTACTAATCAGAGCGATAGCCAAACGACGGACTCCGTTTGAATGCTCATGCATTTTTAATGCCCCATTTTGTGGCCGGAAGGAAGCGCAACACGTTAACGTGTTAATATGGACAGCACAATCTATTAATTTGTCAACAATAAAGTAAGACAAGCGACAGGCGACATCGTCCCCGAATGAGAGCAATGATTGGAGCCACCAGGATGGGCTGTTCTGCGCTGCTCTGCTCTGCTCCATTCAGTTCACATCAGTTCAGCTCAGTTCGGTTCAGGTGACCACAGCAACTCCGGCTCCTTAACTTTGGAGCTTTGGGGCTGAGAAGAGGGGGCATTCAGGTTGTTGTCAGCACAGCAGGTACGAAATTAATATGCGAGCAACAATTAAGATAAGCGCGCAAAGTTGTGAAGTGACTGCTGCGAGGAGGGCGCAGTCGGTGGCCCCAATTGAGGCTGTTCGGCGACCACAGCAGCCGCCAATGACTAAGGCGACAACAAGCTGGCAAGTCGGGGAAAAAACTCCACTGTGTAAGTACCACACTGAAACAAAGATACAGGAATCTTAATTTTTGGAGGCATATTCAGTTCTATAAACACAATTACATTTAAAAAATGTATTTAAAATTGGAAACGAATCTAGCTTAAAATATCACACATCTTGACAAGCAAATTGTTACTATTATTGATTGCCATATAATTTATATTTATTTTTTTATATTTTCTGTTGGCAATATTTATAAAAAATAAAGAGCGGTATATGGTACAAAATAATTTGGTTTATTTGGAGGTTGGTTTTTACAACTTTTAAGACATTTTAGAAAATGTATTGTATTTAATTACATTTTTCATTTGCTTATATTAATTTTAATTTAAATTATTTATTGACAATCCTAGTGCGACAATGTTAAGCTTATATTTATTGCACTAGTTAAAATGGGTTGAAAATATTAAAATTTAAAATTAATGACTTAAGATCTATCTTATTCTATTATATATATTTATTATTTATTTTTAATATTAATATGTTGCAATCTTTCTGATATAACTAATTTTAATACAGTTTATTGTTTAATTTAATAATTTTGTTTCAAAGTATTTACTTAACTGAAAAAGCGCATTTGTAGAACTTTGCTAAATAATTAAACAGTTGTATTTTAAGAAAGTGTACAAATATTTTCTATTTAATATAAGTTGACTTCACGTTTTTTTACTAAATTTAGAATTTTAAACATTTTTTCAAGTGCAGGTGAAAACTGTGGATCCGAGCAAGCGCAGCGATCTCGATCGCACCTCGCCGACTGCTTCCTCTCACAGCCAGACTCTGCGATCTGCGGTAGCCCGAAAAAACAACCACAGCTGCGAAAATATTTTATATAAGTTGAAAAAATTTAACCACATCCATTAAGCAAGACCTTGATGACAAACGGCGGCAAGTCTTTCGTGCGATAATAATAAGTATTCATTTCAGATATAATTTTAGTCGCTCCTCCTTTTTGCCATCGGTTTCGGTTATTTTTGGCATGTCCATATGCCTATAATAAAAATGCATGTTGCCCATTTGCTGATTGCCGATTAAATTTTGGGATGGAATGTTTGTATTATATAAAAGGTGGTAAAGGTCTGCTAAGAATGCAAACATTAATTGATTTTTTATTCTTTGCAAAATATTTCTAAAGGCCAAACAAATTTAAAAATATTACTTCTCTTATGTCATGAAAATGTTTTTCATGCTTGGTTTAAAAATTAATCTACTTAAAAGTGTAGATACTTTGATTTCACTAAGCTAAATAACTAAAAAGAAGAATACAACAAAAATCTACTCATAGTTGCACCTATGGTTAATTCTCTGCTGAATGCTTATATTAAATAGGTATGCTAGGAATGCAAGCTTTAAAAGGCAAAAGGGCATAAAACTTGAAGAAATTTAAAAATATTTTTATACTCAGGTCATGAAAATGCTTGTCTGGCTAGGTTTATACATGAATTAACAACAGAGTAGTTAGTTTGATTTCAATAAGTTGAATAACTAAAAATAAGAATACAAGGAAACACAAATCTATTCATAGTTATGTCTATGGTTTATTTTACTGCTTGAACTTGCGAAAAAACGTTAAGGTTGTAGGCTTATGTTGCATTTTTGAAGTACTCCTCCTTTCCGGAGGCATCTGCCTTCATGGTCTTGCCGCCCGGACGCCAGTTGGCCGGACAGACCTCTCCGAACTCGTCGCTAAACTGGAAGGCCTGGACCAGACGCAGTGCCTCGTCCACGCTGCGACCCACGCCCATGTCGTTGACGGTGATCTGGCGAATGCGTCCCTCGCGATCGATGATGAACAGGGCCCGTAGGGCCAGTCCAGTCTCCTCGTCGAGCACTCCGTAGTCCCTGGCTATCTTCATGGACTTGTCCGCCAGCAGCGGTATGTCCAGCTCGCCCAGGCCGCCGCTCTTCCGCGGCGTGTTCATCCAGGCACAGTGCACAAATTGACTGTCCGTGGAACAGGCCAGGATCTCACAGCCCACGTTCCGGAACTCCGGGGCTCTGTCGCTGAACGCCTGCAACTCAGTGGGGCAGACGAACGAAAAGTCCGCCGGATAGAACACCAGCAGCACGTACCTGCCCCGCAAGTCGGACATAGAGAAATTCCGAAAGCCACCGGCCACCACCGCAAGGGTAGTGAAATCAGGTGCTATTTGGTTCAGATTTAGCATCCGCATCTTGGTAGTTTTATTATGAATTTGTATGACGAGTTTTTGGTTTAGAAACTTGTGTCTTGTCGGGTCTATGATTTATCATGAATGATATGAAATAGAGTGATTTAGATTGGCTTACTTTGAAGTTAGTTAACCGAGAAGGGGATATAAAAAAATAACAACATTTAATTATGTTTTACACACAACTGTATGTAACTATATAAAAATGGTTTTGTAACCATCAAAAATATTATGCATTTTTTGTTGCTCGGCCTACTCACTTGTGGAAGACCAGTGCCAAGTGAACATACTTTTGGTAATGGTAATATTCTATTTTAAGCAACTAGTTTACGTTGTTTTTACTATAATTACTATTGCATAATTTATTCATAATTTTCGTGCTAAAAAATATTTACTGTTACTTCTACATCAAGCAGTAATTATTTACCTATGCTTTGTACTTAAATAATCATGTTAGTAATAACCTTTGCGTAATCGTATTACTTAAGAGTTAATATATAGTTATGGCTTAGGGAATCGTAAGCATGGGTTATTATATGGGTATTTAATCAATTTTGTTTAATTGACAGCATAAATAAATGTACAAATACGCATACATTGAACACTTCCCCGTAAATCATATTTCAACAGCCATTTTATTACAACTCGATTTAATTTTTGTTCATTTCCCACTCGAATTTCCAGCACATATCTAACCGACAATCGTAACACGATCAGCCCCAATCAGCGCGTCCTTTTGGCAACATAAACCGAATCGCAATCGATTAAATTGAATCCAATTCAATTATGCGGACTTGGGCGACTTCCACCTGCCGTTGGATGGGCGTGTGAAATGATTGTTGTGTTAATTTCGCAAATGACACCGTCGGTCGACGGGGAAATTCGAGCATTCTCTGCGGTTTATTGGCTTTGATCGATTGAAGGCGTTGCGTTTTTAATATGAGCGCCAGTCATACGGGTCAGATTTCTTGACAGCTCATTCAGTGCGGTTTGGTCTCCCCCTGGCTTTTTGAGCATGTGTTTTTATGGCAACTTCGGTTGGTAAAATATTTGGAGGCGATTTAGCAGCACGTCAATTACCGCCGGCCACCTGATGACAGTTGCAATTAAAGGCGGTGGAAAAAACAAGAAAACGCGGGGAAAATAGTTGCCAGTCAACATGGATGGATGCCTGTTAATAGACATGTAAACTGCAATTAAAACAAGCCATTGGGGTGGGGCCGAGTGTGGGGATGGGGGCCTCCAAAATATTTTGACTCGACCGGCTAACATGGCCCGCTGTCTTGGTCTTTTCTTTAATTAAAATATTTAGACACGCAAATAGGCCTGTCTCTCCATCTGTCTATGGCCAAGTATTCCCGTCAGCCCCTATATCCGCCATATACTCGTACTCGTACTCCACTCTACTCGAACTCGTACTCTTCCCGGGATCTGCGGGAAAACTCAACTGGGCGTGTCGGCGATTCTACGGAGCTGCCGCTGCCGTTGTGCGGCTTTAATCAAAGTTTTTGCCAGCGGGGAATCAATCATTTGAAATTTAAACGTCATCGTGCGTCAGACAACTCATAAGGCAAACCAACAGTAACAGCGGGCGAACCAGCCCAGGCTACAATTTCGGCGATGGAATCGTGAGGGACTCGAATTGTCAAGGTATTAAAGAGGATTATTAATACATAAATGCATCAATGAGGATAATAAATAAAAAATATTATAATAAACTAAAAAGGAACTTAATTTAGTAACCTTTTAATAAGTCTTTTTTTGTAAATTAAGAGACATTTTATTAAAAACCCCAAATCAATATTTGATACAAATTAGTAAGCAACATTTTTTTTTTATTTTAATAAAATAAATAATAAATTTAAATGAGAACCCTATATTCAAGCACAACATTTTATATGTTACTTTTTTTCATAAAACTTATATAATACAGACAACGTTCTTTTAAGTTTTCATCAAAATCTAAAGCGTTTTTGATAAGACTACGATTCAAAATGTACTTGAACAACATTTAATTGTGTTTACCTTTTTTTAAGATATATAATATATAACTAAAAAATATTTAAGCTTGTTTCAATTGAAATAAAATTTCACATTGCAGTGTAAACAATTTATTTTGAAAAGAAAAATTTTTTAAGTATTTTCTGCACTTGAAGACTTTGCAAAAAGTAAGCTTCTAAAAAACCATTTGATATACTTAAATACAATCTCAACATTTTTAAAAGTAACTCTTTTATATATCTCGTGACACGATAAAAAACATATTCCCATTTACCATACCCAACTCGAATGCGAATGTGGCGTGTCCGAGTTTTTAGCGAGTTGCCTCCCAGAGCAAGAAAACATCAACCAAAACCAAAACCAAATCCCCGGGCAGCGGCCAACGCAATCACAAGAAACATTTTTCTTTCTTAAGGTTTGTATTATTTCTTCGCGTATTTCTGTATTTCTGGCCGGCCTGTCTTCATGTTTTGCCGTAGTTTTGTTAATGAAAGCCAAAAGCGAAATTAATGCGTGTGGCCAACGCCATCAGCAGCGCCCCCATCTTATCACTGTCAAGCGATCTAAACTGGAACTGGAACTGGACCTCGTTTAGGCCAAGTCGAGCCGAACTTAGCTGAGTTGAGCTGGGCTGATCTGCTGGTGTTTAACTGAATTTATTTGCCAAATATCTATAGAAATTTATTTGATTCGGACCATGGGAAATTTATGCGCCTGTCGCTTGGCCTTTTGTGTTCAGCATTTTGTGTGTTTGCGCATAGATTTTTAATAAGTGATAAACATTTGAAATGACAATTTTAAAGTCGATTAATTAATTAAATGGCAATTGAAAATGCCAGCCCGACCGCAAAAACACGGGCACGAAAACTTGATGGCACCATAAAATACACAAATTGATTGATTTTCGGCTTTATATGAATATATTTAGATTTCGTTATTGTTTGTTTGTTTTGTTGGTGTTTTGTTCCAGAACTAATGCGAATATTTTCAAGAATTGGTTTACGGACGGCTTGTTATCTTGAATAAGTAAATTGAATGGATATTCAGCTTGAATCTCTGTTTAAATTATTATTCTTTTTATGTTTTGACATTTTCATGGACACGATTTCGTGTTTAAAGATAACCGAATTTAAGCAAAATTAAATAGAATGCTGATATGGCCATTATTCACACTGCAGGGGAGGTGTTGTTTTCTGGTTAAAATTGTATTAAATAAGTATTTGCGATGTGTTTTTTTTTAGTTTAAGAAATATCTGGCCAAAGATAGCATGTGTTGAAGAAAAATACAATGAGCGCATTTAAATGGAATATCTGAGCTGAAAACGTGAGATTTGTGTGTTTGTTCATATGCACCTGGAAAAAAATTAAGTATTATAAAAAACAAGTGATAGTATCGTCAACGAATTGGTTCAAGCGTTGACTTTGCAAGACAATTACTCTATAAGCAAGAGCATTTCCGGTATTTCAGTTTTATCTTAAACTCATTTTAAAGATCTGTGACTTTGGTCTACAACAAACATAATAAGCTTTATTTTTAGCTTATGCAGTATTTCTTAGTTTATGTTTATATTTTGAATTTTGCAATTGACATTAAACAAAAATCATATTATCTACAAAACAAAGTGTATTAATGTAGACAAAGGCATTGAAACAGGGAAAAAAGACCACTTAAGCTGTTGAACTGTACCTCAATCCTCCAACTGACCATATTTAAAACTTTTACGTTTAATCGCACACTTAACGAGGCATGGAATATGCCACTTAACTCAACCCCTGAAAATTCCAATCACACGCCCATCCAGCCGCCCTCCCAAAAAAACAATAATGATGAATTGGAAAAGCCTTTAACTTTTATATTATTCTGCTTCCCATGAAACGAACGCCTTGTTATACGCGCATAGTTCAATAGTTTGAACTCTTTTTAATTGATCTTGATTAATCGCACACCACACACAGATACGAACAAATAAATACAGATGCCGTCGTCCAAGGAGGCGGCGGGCAGGCTCCCCATATCGAATCGGAAGCCCGACCATTAATTACGCTTTAATTACCCGCCGAAAAAAATAAGAGAAATAAAAAACGAAATATAAAACGCATGGGGCAAAAACCTTAATAGTTTCGCCTTATCAGCATAGAGTTTCGCTCGCCAGCACTCCTAATTTCATTAGTTTAATGGCACAAAACTGTGGAAAACCAACAAAGCAACGAAAACACCGACGTTGGCTACCAAACTACGCAAAACGTGCTGGCGGGTAGACGGGCAACAAAAAAAATTGTTAACAATTGTGAGAATAAATTGCTAAATAATTAAGTGGATCATCGGCCGGCGGAACGAGCGGAGCAGCTCGAGAGATCTCAGACTCCAAATTGCATATGATTAATTAAAGGAAATAAAATGCTGACGACGGCGGCGGCCACTAGAGAATGAGTAGCAGAAAAACACAAAAAACTATGAGAGTAGAGCAGAGCAAGGCGAATGAAAATCTTTTTCTTTAATTAATATTGAAGTGTACCAAACCAAACCAAACCAAACCAAACCGAAGTTCAGTAGCGAACCGACAGACGACTTCCCGAGCAGCAAAAACTGGAAAAAAACAAAGACAGGAGGCGTTTTTCAACTCATTAACGTTCAAACGAATTCATTTGCATATCTCTACCTGCCCCAAATTAATATTCCATGGCTTCAACATTCTTCTTGACTTTTTTCCGTAAATTTGAAACGCTTAAGAAACGAGCTGAGAAATGGTCTCACACACAATTTGAACTGCAACACTGCTCAGTCAGTCTCCCCCGGCCACCTATTTTATTTCAGTTTCTTTTGTCTAAATGATTTTTATTAACATTTTTTGCGTCAGGTATTCGAGTAGGGACACGCATTTGCTGTGTCACTGCAGTCGAGCGTGCCAGAGCTGCCAGCTTAGCTGGTTCAGTCACAAAAAGAGAGTATATTTATAGTTTTAAGGGCCAGAAACGAAAGCTAATGGAACAGAAAAAGGCCTAAAACATGACATTTATATGTTTACCAAAAAATTTAAAACGTTTGTTATCCCATGACTTTTATTTAATCTAATAAAAAGATAATAAATGAAAAGAACGCTGTATTGTTAATGGGTAAGAAAAAATTCAATAAAATATTTTATTATTTAATATTTAAACATAAGTTTAAAAAAACGTTAATTGATTTAAAATTTTCACAGAATGTAAAATAATATATTAAAAATATTTTTAAAAAAATGTATATATAAATAGCTACAAAATAAGAATGATTTTTTCAGGACAATTAAAAAAAATAAACTTTAGACCCAGTCTTTATATTAAGATTTTACAAATCAGTCCTAATATCAAGATTTTAAAAATTTGTATAGCACAGAACTAAATTAAAATTGAAATATTTATAAAATTTATAATCTTTAAATGCCGCAACAAAAATCTATTTATAAATATATCAATTGAAGAAATCAACAATCAAGCGCCAAATTAAAGTTAATGTGGATCTACTAAATCCATTTCTAGCCATTTTCCTAGTTGGATCTAGCTAGTTTTTTTGGTAGTCTATAGCACCTCAGCGGAGGTTCAATCGCAGAATAGAGAAGGGACGGTCGAAAGGGAGAGACGCCGGCGCATACGAAACGCGGTCCAAAAGCCGAGTCGAGCTGGGCGTCAACTGCATGCCATGCGTAAATGCCAAAAGCAGCGACCCTCGTCTCGGCCCCAGCCTTAACCCTCCAGTGCCCCTCGCATCTTATCTGCTTGTATTCATCTTGAAAATTGTTTCTAGTTGAAGTTTGCCTTTTAATTGTTAGGCGCAAACAGCCGACCAACCGGCCGACTAAATTAAATTTATACTCGTAGTGTTTCCGTCTCCGTCAGTGTGGCAGTGTGGTCTCTTTCGCACCCTTAACCCCTGTCAGTTCCATCTGGTTGCGTGTTTTGGCTGCGGTCGGTATGCGAAAGTAACCCCAGTGCTCCATGTCCATAGGATATGGTATAGGTATAGGATCGTCACATGTCGCCCATTGAGCATGTGCAGCCTTTCAGGTTAACCGACTATCGCGGCCTCTATCTCTCTTTTCTAGCCCTCTCTTTCGGTGTGTGTCAGTCGGGCAGGTCAATAAATTCCTCCGGAAAGTGAATTATTATAACGTTTTTATTAAAGTATGCCCTTGCATCTAGTCCACTTCAGTATCTCACATAATTAGCATAGTTATGGGGGTACCGTGTTTATCTAGGGGTGGCTCCGTTTAACTGTCTAATTTTTCACTCAACTGTCCACATTTGCCCATGGAAATTTATTAATTTGTCCAATTCCACTGACAAATGATAAAAAGCTTGACAATTAATGTGAATATTTGCTGGAATAAAAGGTGTCGTATTAATTAGAATACAGGACCAGGGGGGTCGCATAGTGCTGATGTAGGGGTGTTGAGTAAGGGGTAGGTGGTCCACCACTAGGTTTCAAATTTATTAGGCCCCGCACAGGATTAATATCGTTTTTATGTATGTCGTGGTTTGCTATTTCATGTCGCACTTAATCATGAACAATTGAAACCGAGCCAACAAGATATGTGTTAATTTTCGACAATGTTTTGTCAAATACGTCAAGTCAAAAATAATTTTAAAATAAAGATAATATAAAACGTCATTCATTAAACACATAAAACAATTTTTACTGTCTAAATAATACCATGTCAAAATGCTATTAAACAACATATAAACTATTAAGCTAGGCAAACCTGACATTCATACATAGTAAGATTATAAAAGTACTAACTCATCCATGGATGCAAAAGCGTTATAATTTGTATATCAAATTCAGAGTTTGGTGGACTCTTGACAATATTTTTTATTGTATTGCTACAAGTTAAAACTTATTTTTTTTTAAATTTTTTTTTCCTTTTGTTTTTACTTTTTTAATTATATAATTATCAGTATAAATGTAAATTTTTGTAATGCAAGAGAAAGTTTTGCTTCCGTGTTTTTAATTGTTTTTATGATGATGGAAGCGAAAACATTTATTAAATATAATTTCATTGATAGGACAGAAAAATAATCATGTTACAATTTTACTTTCTGTTATAAAAAAAATTTATATTGATAAATTTCAGTATTTTATTAAAAGTTAATTAAATAATAATGAATACAAAAATTCTAAATTAACTATTTTACCGTATTTAACTTTATTGTTTAACGGTTTCAAAAATCATTAAGTCATAGAATTGTATGAGAAATGTAACCGTCTTAATTAAAGCCCTTAAAAACATGTGCAGCCCCACAAACCAAATGCAGATCGCTGCCCAAATTTAGACACCACAGCGGTTCAATAAAAATCAAAAAATTTTCACTCCCTCAATCAAACAGCCATTCAGACTTTGAATCACCGAAAGCGTTTGAAAGCCATGAATTACCATATCGGAATCCCGCCAGCATTGTACAAGTGTATACACATGTTACTTATTCATGGCTTTGTAGTTTCTTTTTTAAGGGACAGGTGGGCTGGGGATGGTGGGGGGGTTTATATGGCCAGAGAACCCTTTGTACCCCCGCCTTTGTGATTATTATTATTATTCGGAGGGGGGGCCCCAAAAGAGCGCCATTTAAGTCGCTTGTTGTTTAGTATTTTTCACAGCTCCGCACAAAAGATGGATCTTCGTCTCCAGCGGAGAGTGCTCACGATCGATTTTGAATCGTTGAAATATTTCCCAAAAAAAGAAAAGTTTTTCTTCTTTTCCCGAGGAGTTTCATTAGCGCTTTGGGTACACCTGATGTGTCTTTCTTTTTCTGTTTTTTTTTCCCCGAGACTTATTTTTTGTCGGACAATGGAACCCACAGGAGGCTATTTTGAATAAGTCGAAATGAAATGAAACAAAACGCAACAATGGTTTTGCTTCACTGAGACGGATGTGCAAGCGTTTTTAGGGTTCATTGCGTTCACCTCATCGAACCGCACAAGATGTTCGTTCACATGACTCGACAGTCCCGAAAAATGCAAGACAATTAAACAAATTAACAAAACAACAGAGACGGGCCAGCTTACAGCAATTTTACACATGAGAAAATCGAAGAGCATCGCCAACCATTAGCCATTAACTCGGAAACCCTCCTCCAGCTCATCCAACACATTTCTGGCCTAACTGCGCGGGTGTTTCCCAACTGTCAGCTGTTTGTTAGGGAAGTTCAAGTTGAACCTGCCCCAGGTAATTAAGTTTCGAATTTTACTTTTCAATCGGCCATCAGGTTTGACCTCCTCCCCCAGCCATTTGAACCCTTTCGCCGGTCACATGTGTGTGCGTCTAATTTCATGGCTGTTAGCCTGGCCGAAAGGGCCAGGTCCGAAAAGGTCGCAGAAGACAGGCATTTAATATGCACGTTCCCCTCAAAGTCTGGCCTTTCGCCTAGGAACAACGACTTTTATTATTGACATCAAACGACCAGTGCAAGAATGATGACCCGAGAACGAAATGCGATCCCCAAAAAGGGTTAGAAACTATGTCGAAGTGGCTATACTCTACCTATCGTTCATACTCCCAGTATTAATGTCCAGGATGTTGATTTCTTAGCATGTGCTACATTTTGTGCCTTAGCTTTAAGTTCTTTACTGTTTTAAACTGGTAACTAAACTACTTAATATATCTTATTAAACATTAACCTGTAATATAACTAATAATATAATATAACTAAAAATGTATAACAAAACATTAGTTAAAACCATAAAAAGAGTATGGATATTATCTATATTCTAAAATATATCCCAAAAATAAATATATAATAAAATATTATTTAATCTATATGATTTTTTTAAGGTTTTTACTATTTAAATAAATTTAGGTCTTAAATATTCAGCCAACCCAGGAATCAATGTCATTCTAATAATAATTTAACTCGCTTTATATCAGACATACCACATTTATTTTTCATCACATTTATCTTTTTTAAGTAAGATATAATGAAACTATAATTTTAGAAATTAATAAAAACTAAATTAGACTAGACGACATCGCTAAAACTAGGGTTTCGTGTTAAATTTTAAGTAGACTACAGTACACTTTCACCTATTCATAAATTTTCAAGTAAACTCCAGTAAAATTTAATACTTTAAGGTGCTAACGTAAGATTAATGTTTTTTTGTGGCTAATTGACAGTAAAAAATCCACCTAATTTGCATTTCCGCTGTAGAAAATCGGCAGTAATCAGCCTCTCACCAGAGATCAACTTCAACAGCTTCATTGACAAATCAATCACTCAGATCATTAATTACATGGCCCGAGCAAAGTGCCATAAATATGTGACTCCTAATCTACATCAAATCCTATCGGAAACAAATGCGTCCATCAGAGCCACTAAACCCACTCAACTCGACTCAACTCTTTCGCCTGAAGAGCATCTAAAAACACAATCGAAATGAACAATCCCAAAAAAAAAAGGAGAACAGAAAAAGTTCGAGGGCAGCAAATAGCGACAAAGAAAACTCATAAAAACGTTTAATGATGTCACAAAACGTAATAAAAATGCAATAAAATGTCAAAATTATTGAATTTACGATACGAAACAAGTTCAGAAAAATAACAGCAGAGAGTAACAAAAACAACGACACAATAACAAAAGAAGAAGCGCCCAAACAACAATAACCGGGGTACAGAATTCCAAATTCGGGATGGGAGGAACACCTCTGCAACTCTTTTTGACCCGTCAAATGGAGTGGGTTATATGGCATTAGTATGTTCCATTGTTGTTACCGAAAATTACTTGTTGTTGTTGCTGCTGCTGCCCATTGTTGTTGCTATTGCTGTTGTTGCCGGGTGCGTTGTTGCGTTGAGTGCAACGTGCGTGTTGTTGTTGTCAATGCCGAGTGCCACAAGGTGTCGCGCACTGTGAACTACTCTACCATAACCTTAACCCTTGCCTAATTTGCATATATTTCGAGTTTAGCTTTAGTCTGTAAATTTCATGCACAGACAGAAAATCTAAGTGTATCCAAAACAAATTACCGAATAACCTGATAAATCTTTTCAATTAATTTTTTGTATAATACTCGAAATAAAGAGTATGCCTTGCTTTAATTGTATATTTCCATAACAGCAACAATACTACCATTTTTTTTTGGGCAGGCTTTTAAATTATTTATTAAATTATAAAGTTCAGTTTTGTAAATAATTTTTAAAATATATTTTAAACAGTTATAGTCTTAAACTCACAATCCGTTACAATTGTAAAGGAAATAAAACCTTAATACCTTTTTATGCTCACATTTTATACGAGTTTTTATCAGTTTTTAGACTTACTATAGGACGTTCTTCTAATGCAAGAAAATAATATTATATTGTTTTTTTGTATATTGGATGACCCTCTTATTAAATTTAAAAAGCCGACTTTGAACCTTAATTATTTTTATGAGACGCATATTTTCTCTATGTGCAGTTGCATGTGTTTACTTTAAAACTTTTTTTTAGAGTACCATCACCGATTGATTCTTATCTAAAAAGTTATCAAATTGGGTTTTCTGTGATCAACCCTATTTGATTTGGGTTACAGAGAGCGGTGGATAAAAGGCCAATTGAACAGTGCGGGTCAAAGGATCAAGGCAACGAAGTTTAAATAATGGGTTACATGCTGCGATAAGAAATCCCAAAAAAAAACAGAGAATCATTAATCGCAAGGGCCTATTACCATATTCCCTGGCTTAGACGGAGTGTCTCCTCAGGAGCAGACTGCTTGACTCTGGAGGTTCTTTCGTTCTTTTCCTGTACAAAACCATCGTCATCCTGGCTCTGCGATTCCAGACGCACCTCCATCGCTTCATATATGCAGGCATGAGCGGGCATACTAATTAGATCGGATCACAGAGTGGTGTTCTGGAACCCCAGCAAGTGGAGGGGTGAGCTGATTTGATTTTTGATTGGGATCGTTCTCACTCGGTTCGATTCAATTGAGAGGAAGCACTAAAGTTGAATTCTTTATGGCCTGACGTGCCTGAAAAAATCGGTCTTTCAAAGTAACAAGCAGATTGAAAATTAAATTTTAAAATTTTAAGTTCAAGAAGACTCAGAAATAGTTCTGGAATCTGGTCTTGGTAAAAGGAAAACCATATAGGGAAAAGATACATTTTAATTAGATTATCAACAAGATCTATATTAATTTCAAGTTGACTTTTCTCCATCACAATTATCTTTTAGTCATCAGGGATTAATATTAGATTTGATTAAAAATGTTAAAAGTTCACTTTTCTATTTTATTTTAAACCTTTTCATGGTCAAGAAATTATTTAATGTTCCTCGAAAATAAGGCTGAGAGCAGTGTCATTGTTTACACTTCTCATTCCATCAGTTGCAAAATGTTTTTATATGAAACCCCCATGACTTTACTTTCAAAAGATGTTATCAAGGTTTTAACGCACATATGTTTGTCGGACATATTACCATTGACCAACATCTACCCACCAGTAGGCCGACTTAACGTCACTCGAGTGTCTCAAACACTCCACTCTATCAATAACAACACACAGCTCATTCAATTATTATTTGTGAAAACAAAAAACAAGCTTACAATTTTATCAATTACAGTTCGGAAACGAGACGATGCCGGTGACGGTGCCTCATTAGTGTATAATTATTTTAGCCACAATTCCTTCACTCAAATTGAATTGCGGTCACCTATCGGCCAGTCCATTCCATTCCGCCTCATCTCATTTCATCTCATCTCATCTCGAGTGAACAGAAAATTTTTCCACCACATGCAGCGAACGCCTTGTTTGCCCCAATTGAAAATGTCAACCTATCAACAACAAATTAACTTGAAAACTTACAAAACAAAAAATGTGTCTCGAAAATACGGCAAGAAAAGAAGCCAGAGAAAGGAAAGAAAGCTAAAAAACCTGGCCGAGTCTATAAGTAAGACGCCGCCTGCTGTTGTTTCTGGGTTTCCGAGATGCTGGGGCTGAGCGCTGATGGTCATCATGATATATGAACGGCCTGGGCTAACATTTATGTACCACAAATGTCAACTGTCAATGTCAATTTATATTATGCTGCCACATTGCGGATATGTCAGCATATGAACATATGTATCTAAAAAAAAAAACCAACGAAAAACAGAACCAACATTTTTTCGGGCCGGGTTTTCTTTTTGTTTGGACCTTAAACCCGAACCGGGACCGAGTGACCGGCCTACGCAAAACAGTCTTTCTTCCACAGATCTGGGAGCCGGGGATCACAAGTATTTATAACATTATTTTCGCACTCTTCGGTGTGGGTGTCGTTGATTTGTTGGTGTCTCCGTCGGTGTTGCTTGTCCAGTCCAATACCATCCAGACCCATCCATTTCGTTGGTTTGTCAGTCGCATTTAATTTGCTTTTTGGGTTAAACAAACAACAGTTAAGAGGTAAATTATTTTAGGGATGCAGCCATTCCCCAATTTATTTCCGAATACGAAACAAGAACAAAGGTATTTACTCACATACGCATATACAGTTGCGGTGGGCTTGATAGCACTATCATGTTTTTAAAACTTATTAAAACTTAAATACTCTTTAAAGCAAGGTCACTATCTATAGCAAAGTTGAAATGCTCGCGATATAAAATTTTCATAAATTTTCACTAAGAAATCGAATTTTCTAAAACAAACAACTAATAGCAATCGTACCTTACTTTAAAAACGTAAAAGGCTTGTATATTATTTAATTAGTTCGATTAATATTAGTATCAATATTATAGTATTATTATATCAGCCATAGCCATTTCTGTAGATTGCTAGAGTTAAAGCTTAGAACATAATGACATAAGCAAAACTTTTCAATTATTTTTTGTAGTTAAAATTTTGTTTTAAAGAAGTCATAAACAACGGCCGAACCATACTTCAAAAAAATAAATGGTCTACAAAATGGGAGAATAAAACCGATTTTTTTATTGACAGGATAATAAAACCCACCAAATAAAGTGTACAAACATTTTTGAATATTTCAAAAGCCAATTAGTATTATTTTGGCCCCCGCTGTAGGGGTATCTGCATATGTGTATCTGTATAAACAAGCTGGCGCACATTAATAATCTTGTTGAACCCGGCAATTTCGACCCTATAATCAGCGAGTGAAACGCATATGCACATAAAGGCAGTTTCGGACAGGAGGAGCTGTATCTGCAGTCGTGGCTCTTTGGTTGGCTGGCTGGTTGGGTTTGCTTGGCCGGTCTGGTTGGCCAACTCCAGCTATCCAGCTCTCCAGCTCCGAGTCTTTTCGGACTGGTACACGCCTCCGGGCACCGCCTGCTCATTCCATTGTCTTGCTGCCACTGCCTGATACTTCTGCTCCGAGGAGACGTGGCTAATTTGAATCAACCGCCTCTCGCTCATTTTCGCTGTCCCAAAA